>NW_015386358.1:129316-132207 GCF_001527695.2 Protobothrops mucrosquamatus | reverse complement strand
GATTATTCATGTGCTTAAGATATTTTGAATAGAGAGGTGCACTACTTATACTGTATTTGCTCATTCTAAAATTAGTGTTGCAAATTCTTTAAATTTAAGAAATTCTTACCCAATAAAATTTAAACAGCAGCACAACAATAGTATCTGAGAAACCTAAGCAAGTGGTTGTATTTTGTATGTTTTTAGAATTTTACTAGACTTATAATGCTAGCCTTATAATTTATGGATGGCTGTTAGTGATTTATATCTCTACCATGGGTTAACAGGATTAAAACACCTAAAAAAATAGAGCCAGATTAAAAACAAACTTTAAGATACATGAGTTGAACACAATAATAATAAAATATTCCTATGCCAAGCAGCCATAAAATCCCAGAAAGTTGTATGCATATATCCCCCTAAAAGTTCAGTTGACTTTGATTGCTTCCTAAAACTCAAGAATGTGGGAACAAATTGATTTTTTTGGTTTCCCTGTGTGTAATGCTTTTCATGAAGAGTTCTGCATGAGACTATGGATAAATGTTTGTTTGCTTTTTGAAACAGAGTTTAAATAAACTATTAGATTTAGTAAATGAGATTAGCAAATACTGAAACGTGGCAAAGATGACAACTGAAGATCTGATGTACTCTTATATAAAGTACATATAGTTCTTAGAATACATCCTCAGAATTATATTTATTTGACTGGGTTTTTTTTCAATATTTCAATATGGACAGCCTGACTTAATGTTCAATGGAGCTAGCTGCTAAATTGAAGGCTGATTCCACCTCCACCTCCTTGCTCTCTGCTCTCCATCCATCCATCTTTTTGGTTATCATATTGATATATTATTCTTATTGTGTTCCTTTGTTATTGTTTATGTTATTGTTCTATTATTTTATTTCTGTTGCATTCCTTTCCTTTCCTTTCCTTCCTTTTTATTATTAAGCCTCATAGAATAGCCCATGGTGAGATAAGTGGCAAATAAATTTAACAAATAAAATAAAAATAATAAACTAACATTAAGCTCTGCTGGGTCTCAACTGAAATGTTATTTATGTATGAGTTTACTAACTGTACTTTCCATTTCATGATTGTGGATATGGATACTAAACTACTTATTTCTCTTAGATGTCTCTTAGAGGTTCAGCTCCACTAACAGTGGTACATCTGTCTGGAGATCAGGTCCAGGGAGTCATTCATACAGCTCAGACCTCCACTGTGATTCACTCCCCACAAGGACAATCAATACAGGTATATTGTTCATATCCATATGTAATTTATTTTCAGTTTTTACTAAAAGTTTGTATTTATATATTTTAGCCTATCATTAAAAAAAAATTCCCCCTCAAGTCAAGCTTGCGTTCTGGTGAGTTTATGGACAAGTTCATGAAATTTTCTTGCAGCAGTACAGAAATAAAACTTAAATAGCAGAAGTCTATACAAGTAATTGATGGTTAACTGTATTATTTATAAAAGTGAACATGTATTTATTGGTTGGTTGGTTTATAACAATATAAACTCAAATACTTTGGAGCACTTATTAAAAAAGACCCTGATGTTGGGAAAGATTGAAGACAAAAGAAGAAGGGGACAGCAGATAATGAGACCACTAGATAATGTCATTGATGCAATGAACATGAATTCCAGGAGACAATGAAGGACAGGGGAGTGCTGACATTTTGTGGTCCATGGTATCACAAAGAATTGGACATGAGTTAGTGACTGATCAACAGCAACACCTAATAAATTATCAAAGATGTGTAATGATGGATCAAACATTAGTTGGAAATGTAATCATTCTGAAGGTATATTTTATCACCTTTGGTGGACATCTAAGAAAGTTAAGAGTTATTGGAATCAAATATATACTTTAATACAGAGAATTCTTTTAAAAAATGTACAATTGAAACCGAAGATTTTTCTTTTGTTTGATGGATAAGCATTGGGAGAAAAAAACATCAGACTTTGTTTTTATATATGATAATTGCAGTGAGACTTGCACAGAGATGGAAAGACTTACAAATTCCCACAATGGAAGAATGGATAGTGAAGTTAATGGAACTGGTGGTGAAATTAACTACCTTGATTAAAGAAAAGCCTTTGTCTAGCTTTGTTTCTATGTGAAACAACTTTTGGACTTTTTGCTGGAAACCAAAAAAAATGCTATATTAATTTTGGGATTTGATTGTATGAATTATTTATCATTATATAATGTGTATTATTGAATTTTATATCAAAAGGTTAATATATTTTATATTTTAATTGTATTGAATTTTTTCTTTTCTTGCACATTCCCCTTTCCAATTTTTTGTGTTCTTAATTTCATATATATATGAAATACATACGTACATACACACACACACACACTATTTTGTAGAAATTTTATAAAATATATTTAAAAGAAACTGGTTTACAAGTGGAATTAAAAATTACAGCTTACAAAAAGGCGATGGAAGAAATGGATTTACAAATGAAGGATGATAATTCAAAAATTGGGAAAAAATACTAATAACATACCAGATGAGTGATCTGGACTATTTCTTATATTGAATTTACAAGAGGGGTTTGCTAAAGTACAAAGGGGGCTTGATAAAGATGAAGAAAAGAATTTTGGGAGAAGAGGAGAGTATGAGAAGACAGGTGCTAGAACTTTCTTTGAAGAATTTAAAGACTTTGCAGAAAGAAGAAAAAATACATACCGTATATACTCGAGTATAAGTCGACCCGACTATAAGCCGAGGGACCTATTTTGCCACAAAGAATTGGGAAAAAATGGTGACTCGCGTATAAGCCGAGGGGGCATTTTTCAGCACACACATTTTTCCACCTGGGCTAATCGGCCTCTTTGCAACCCCACCCCTCTGGTAACCGCGCGATTGTAGCACTTTGCACAAAGGAGCAATAGTTG
>NW_015386358.1:110879-128425 GCF_001527695.2 Protobothrops mucrosquamatus | reverse complement strand
GGCGGCAGCAGCAGCTGCTTCGAGACGCTGACTCGCGTATAAGCCGAGGGGGGCATTTTTCAGCCCCAAAAATGGGCTGAAAAACTCGGCTTATACTCGAGTATATACGGTACTTGATTTGTTTGACCAAAATTAATGGTGTGTTATTTGGTCAGATGTTTAATGGCTTCTTGATTAGGACTGGATGACAATGATTACTTTTGATAATATTTTAATTGTTTTTTGAGTAGGACTGAATTTTGATTATTTGAAGAGAGAAAATAGGGATTTGTTTAAAGGGTAAAGGAAAGATTCAGATTGGGTGTAATATTAATGTTGTTATTTCTGATAACCCTTACTGGATGCTTGCTGTTTAATAGGGAGAGATGAGTTTTTAGAGATGAGTTTTTAGAAACTGTGATGAGATATGGAATGAAGAGATCTTTGCTTTTACTTTAAGTCCTTAATGTTGATTATACTTGCTGGGGTTGAAAGGGGGAGTTCTTTTTATCTTTTCCTTTTTTATGCACTTTTTATTTTTAATGCATTTCTTTATTACATGGTTGTATACATTTTATTTGTACATTATAATAGTTAATAATTGTATCTGTGTTAATGCTAACACTATATTGCAATATAACTGTATTTTTAAGTCACGTTTGTTTGTTTGTTTGTTTGTTTGATCAGCATGGAACAGGTCCAAAAGAATCTTTTACCTATGGATCTGCACATAAAGTGACTGGAGTTCATAAATATTTTACAGTCCAGTAGAATAAAAAGTGACACCTCCTTTGAATAGATTTATTTACCCTTAGTATAGAATTTTTTTCCCCCTGCAAATTGTTGAAAGGCTGCTGTCATTTTAAAAATCTTAATGGTTATACTTGGCATAGATGAAAGCTGTATCATATTGTCTCATATAACATTCAACAAAATGAGAGTTTATTTCCTTTAGGTGTCATTATCAGAGAATGAGGATTCACAAGATTCTTCGGATAGCATGGACTCTTCCCAGAAAGCAAGAGGTCTGTTAGCACGCCGTCCATCTTATAGGTCTGTATTTTATACCAAAA
The DNA here is from genome assembly GCF_001527695.2 of Protobothrops mucrosquamatus. NCBI lineage: Eukaryota > Metazoa > Chordata > Lepidosauria > Squamata > Viperidae > Protobothrops > Protobothrops mucrosquamatus. The sequence goes on along the minus strand of NW_015386358.1, from coordinate 127,373 downwards.
TATAATTTCTTCTCAGATCTGTACTAGAATTATTATGGAAAATAATATTTCATGGCAAACTTGGATTATTTGAAGAAAATGGAAGAGTACCAATTCTTTTGGCCTCATCTATACTAGCCAAATGGCAAAAAAAATGGTCAAGGACATAGTTTTAAAATCATTTTTGGAATGGATAAATTCCCTAACTGCAAAAGTCTGATTAGATAGTGTCTATTTAAAAAAAAAAAGCCTCTCAATGGAAAGAACCAATATTGATCTTTTCAGTTTCTTTAAGTCAGTGGGTTTTTTTTTAAAGTATGGTCTAAGAACCCCTAGGGATCCCTTTTTTTACGGCTCCACAAAATCAATTATTTGCCAGATAATGAAGTTATTTGCAAAAATTTAAAAATGTAAGTTTTTAAAAATTCTTTTAAATGAATCTACCAGGTCACTTATTCTGACAGTTGCTTCCTTATTAAGTTTTCTCAATGATTTAATTTAAAAAAAACTTGGCCAGCGTTTATTTTTTGCAGTTTTACAGTCCTAAATATAAGAAAAATTCTGTGTTGTGGTTCTTTCCACATGTTTTCAGAGAGGAGTAACTGCTGGTGACAAAATAAATAAAAAGTTATTAAAAAGACTTCTAGTGTTTCTTAACTGCATGCATATTAGTATTATAAAAGAGCATAAGAACATCAAACCAAATAGCCATCAAACCAACTAAATCACCATTGTAATAGTAGTTTTTAAATTTATACAGTCTTAGCAGCATTAACAACGCTTTTTGTTCCCTGCTTCTAGAAAGGCTGAGAAGAGTTTTAAAAAAGCAGTCCAACCACAGGATGTAAGAATAGCCCAGTTGCAGTGTTGGGAATAGTCAGAAAATTCAATGTAGTGTTTTTCTTTCACAGTTTCAACAAAACTTTCAAAGACATTGTTTTGTTTCATGTTCAGAACATTTAACTATTTTGAGGTTAGAACATTTTGAGGTGACAGTGTTTTGTACAAGTCTAGATTATAGTACTTCCTGATGAAAAAGTCCCTGAAGAGATAGGAGATGAGTTATTCTGCACAAATAATCTTTGCTCTGCAGTAGGGGAATCCAATAGGTACCATTCTGAGTACTGAACATTGCAAATTTCTCTAGAACTTTTCCTAAACATTAATTTTAGACATAGTGCATTATGGAGTTAGATTTTATTTCCGTGCCTTCACCATTTATACTGAAGCCTCTGAGAAAGTCATACCAAGACTCTGACTTAGATATTTCGAAAAGGAAAAAAACCAAGACTGCTATTCTTCATGTTCCATTTTCTAAATCTTGTTTTGAGTAGGTATTTGTGATTGAAAACAAATAAACAGATAATAAAGCAGGGGGTTGGACTAGATGACCTCCAAGGTACCTTCCAACTTTACTATTATTATTAATATTAATATTAATATTAATATTAATATTAATATTAATATTAATATTAATATTAATATTAATATTAATATTAATATTAATATTAATATTAATATTAATATTAATATTAATATTAATATTATTAAGAAAGTGGAATTCTCTTCTGGATCTCTTCCCACTTCTGGAACTTTTTCTCTAGCTGGCCATATTACTACCGTGACTGAGAATGATCTTAATCTATATTATCTTATGTGACTTTTCTGGCCGTTCTTGGGAAAAAAACCCAGCACCATCATAGTCATTTACCATGTAATCACCTCCCACTTAGATTATAGTAATATGCTAGGTATGATACTTCCCTTGCAGACTGTTCATGAGCTTCGGTTGGTTCACAATATCAAAAATCATGTTTAGAACCAAATGTTTACTAATTCCAAATGTTAATTTCAGTCTGTGAAGACCTAAATCATGTGAAGGAAATATTTTAATGTCTGAATGCCACATAGATTGCTATCTGATGTTCTGGCTAATTGGTGGCATTGATGGTACCGTGGTTAGAATGCAGCATTGCAGGCTAATTCTGCCAGCTGCCAGGAGTTTGATTCTGGCCGGCTCAAGATTGACTCAGCCTTCCGTCCTTCCGAGATTGGTAAAATGAGGACCCAGATTGTTGGGGGCAATATGCTGATTCTCTAAACCACTTAGAGAGGGCTGTAAAGCACTGTAAAGCAATACATAAGTCTAAGTGCTATTGCTGTTCCTAGTGGTTAAAGATCTTGTATTTTCTGAAGCTAACAGCCACAGATTGCCCATTTGTTTTTTGTCTATAACCTGAATTTGAGGGAGTCAGTGTAGTGAAGTAAATTGTTAGATGTGTTTCAAGAAGACCCGACTTCTGTGTCCACTGGGTGAGTTTTGGCAAGCCCTTCTGTCTCTGAGTTTTACCTGGCTCAGGACTATTGTGAGGATAAACTTAGGGAAACCATGGTTTGTCTTTTAAGTTCTGTGAGAAAATATGGGATGTATGCAACAACAGCATCATACAGCAGTATCTCACAACTTCCAAGTTAGCCTGTGAGCTTGTGCAAGAACTTCAGTCTGCTTCTAAAGCTGTTTGGACTTTCCTGGCTATCTGATAGGATATTTTAGTCATGGAATCTAGATTTTAATACTGCTTCCCAAGCAAATGTCTTTCATAAAATATCCACCTTCAATCTTTTTATTACATTTATTATACCTTTCTATAACATATTCAAAAATAGGCATCACTAGCAAACAATCATTTTAATGAAAAGTGTTTAGTTTTATAAGGCTACACAATATTGGACTCTGCTTCTCTTGAATTTGAAAAAAAGCCAAACCGTGCCTAAAATTATACATATTACAATAATCAATGTAATAATAATGTAGCAATTTATTCAGCACTTTTTTCTTCCAGCAATATACATCTGATACATTGTGTTGCTTTTTTATAGAAAAATTTTGAACGACCTTTCTTCTGAAGACACAAGGGATAGGAAAGGAGATGAATCAAATGCTGTTGTCACGTCAGTGCCTGTCAATACACCTGTTTATCAGACCAGCACTGGTCAATATAGTATGTATTAATTAATAAACGTCTACACTGGATACGTTGCTAGCACCCATGATTCTAATTCAGGATTACAATCCCTTCCAAAATTATTTATTATCAGGAAAACGAAGCAATGATTTTGGAAATGTTTTTCATTCAATAATTATTTATTATGAGTTAAAATCATATTTTTCTCATACTAAATATTTATTCATTCAAAACATGTAATCGAACAAGCTAGCATTGAAAAAATGGAGGAACATTTTTAAATTGTCAATTGAAGATTACTTAATACATATTTTTAGGCAAGAGACTGTATTCAGTGGAATATTCCTGTGGGACTGCCCAAAAGAAAACAAATCTTGCTTATTGTTTATCTTATACTGTGCACTATTCAGCATCTTCCCTCTTTCTTTCTGCCTTGTTTTGAAGTTGCCATTGCCCCAAATGGACCGTTACAGTTGAGCAGTCCAGGTGTGGAGAGTATGCAGGGCTTACAGACGTTTACAAATGCTACTGGGACTCCACTATTACAGTATGTGCAGACATCTGATGGCCAGCAGATACTTGTACCAAGTAATCAGGTAGTGGTGCAAAGTAAGTATCCACTTTAAATACAGGTAATTCTTGACTTACAACAGTTCATTTAGTGATCATTCAAAGTTACAACGGCATTACAAATGTGACTTATTACCATTTATCACAGTTACGGCCTTTGTAGTATCCACATGATCATGTGATCAAAATTCAGATGTTTGGCAACTGGTTCTTACTTATGACCGTTGCTGTTTCCCAAAGTCATGTCCTTCTGACAAGCAAAGGCATATTCACTTAACAATTAGGTTACTAACTTATCAGCTGTAGTGATTCACTTAACAACTGTGGCAAGAAAGGTCGTAAAATGGGGCAAAACTCACTTAACAAATGAAATGTTGGGCTCAGTTGTGCTCCTAAATCAAGGACTACCTGTAATTCAAACCATTAATCTCTGAAAGCTGACTGTGTAACCAATCACTTTCTCTCAGTCTAACCTACCTCACAGGGTTGTTGTTGTGGGAAAAATAAGAAGAAGAAGGGCGAGATATTAATAAATAAATATTAGTACCAGTTCATTAAAAGTCCATTTATAACAAGGTTGTTGAATTTTCAATATACCTAAAGCTTTGGTGCAATTCCCAAATTCCTTCCATAATTTATTAGTGGAAATTGATCATAATATTTAGCTTTGGTGACTAAGATGTTCTCCTACAGCAAAAGAAGGGCGACCTGTGGTAGATATTATTCTCCCAGTTGCTCTGGGAAAGGGCTTAGAATTGTTGTAATGCTACTTGTCTACAGGGATTTAGCTCTTTTCCCAATTTTGGCTCTTCTTTGTCCCACCTCTTCCAGCCATCCTTCTGGCCAGGACTATGCAGGTTAGCTGTTTTCTTTCCTTTGCCTTTTCTTTGGTCACCTGAAAGTAGGGTTGACAGGAAAGGGTTAAATCCTCCCTCTGATGAAGGAAAAGCCTCCCTTCAATCTTAATCTTTTTTTCTGAGAGAATTTTTTCTTTTGGCTTCAAGTAGACTGGGGGAAAAAGCAGCAGCAGCAATAATAGAAGAGAATGTCACAGAGGTTAAATAAAATGGGCTTCATGCTGGCTCAGGAATTCTGGGAGTTGACGTCCACGAGTCATAAAAGAGCCAAGGTTGCCTACCCCTGCCCTAGAATGAGCAGTGCAATAAAATCTCTTATTGTAAAAAAATGGGTATTTGCTGTTAAGTCATGTGTACTATTTTCTATCATTTAGCCAGTCTAACTATTTGGGAACTGTCTCTAATGCTTGAGCCATTAAACAATTAGTCCTGACCAATTATATAATCATACTTTTTGATTAAAAAAGTAATGTTGCTTAATTCCGCAAGTTTTGCAATTTTCCACTTTCCACATAGAAATTTCTGAAATGGGCTGAGTATTCTTGCTCATGCAGAGGAGATGACTGTTCATGCAAAGTCTTTGGTTCCCTTTGACACCAAAGAGTAGTTATGCAAGGAAACTAAAGCTTATTGTAGCAGTGGCACCAGTTGTAGTAATTGATTATGAATTATTTTTACAAGCCTCCACTTCTTCAAATTAACATTTCTGTGTATAAGTTTCCTTATGTATTCTGTGGTATATCATCCTTAATAAACAACCACTACTTTTTGTGTTCCAGTACTGCCCACTTTTTCTGAGTGAGACCAATAATTGTTTCCTAACTATGCCTATTTTTGATTCAAAGGACTGGAAATAAACCTCAGCCAAGAAAAGATCCCCTTTCCTTCATTAATGAACTAGTTTTCACAGATATCCTAATTCTTAGAATTTTCCTTTTATTTTAATGCTAGTTTTGGATTATTTGAAAACAAACATGGATATAACATTTTAAATGTTAAACCTCTTGTTTAATTTAAATTTAGGCCTGCTTGTGCCATCTACTCGCACTGAAGATTTTGAACTGCAATTTTTATGCTCAGTGCCCCATTGTTAGCTAATATTTTCAATAATTATAATTAATAATTACTTCTGAAGCATGTAAGATTCCATTTATATATAAAACTGGTATTGTAAGAAAGTTTTTTGTGTAGGGTGTTCCATGCAGTTACAGTCTCCAACATTGCTTGCCTTTCATTGCCCATTCCATCAGATCTGGCAGAGAAGGCGTAGTGGAGATCCTGTCTGTCAGGGAATGACACTCGGCAGGTCCCAGGAGATGGGCCTTCTCAGCCAAGGCAGCCACCTTTTGGAATCTTCTCCCCCCCCCCCCGAAGCGAGGTTAGCTCCGTCCCTCTTAACATTCCACAAACCCCTCGGGATCTGGCTATGCCATCAAGCCTGGTTCCCTTACTGCAGTTGTCAGTATCTTCTTTTGTTCATGTGCTTTTTTATTGTTTTCATATGACTGCTTTTATATATTTGTTGATTTTTAATTAAATACTGTATGCTGCCCAGAGTCACTTTTTTCTGAGATGGACAGCCATATCAATTTCATGAATAAAATACATTTTAAAAGGTGTTTTCAAAAAAAGACTTAATATTCTAATCCAGTGACCATTTGACCTGACTTTTAAACAGCAAAGGATATTGCAATAGAATGGAAATGAAGGGAGAGAGTGCCAAAAGCAACTTACAGCCTCCCAGGTGTTTTATTAGCTGCAGTATTGTAAGAGAAGCTGATTTAAAGCAAGGTCCAGTGCTTTATCTGGTCCCCATGGAGGTCCAGGCGAAGGAAACATCATTTTATATTTTCACCCTCATTGTAGTGAATGAAATTAATTTCAGACAGTAAAGAAAATAACGGTATATGCAAAAATAAAATCACTCAGATTTCCAAATCTTTTTCCAAATCCCGTTAAAAAATGAAATGTAGGAGTCCATCATTTTCAGTATTTGCCTCAAAAATACCCCACTAAAATTGTATATTTGTTTCTTGCCCAACCTTAAACCTAGTGGAATCATTAATTTTATTTGGAGGGTGGAAGTGGCAGTATTTCAGAGTTTGGGAATCGCTGCTTTACCATGTGCTCTACTCTGATTCCTTAACAGCTGCATCTGGGGATATGCAGGCCTACCAGTTACGCAGAACACCAACCACCACTTCCCTTCCACAAACAGTTGTGATGACAACTCCTGTGTCCTTGACATCTCAGTCAACCAAAACAGATGATCCCCAACTAAAACGAGAAATAAGGCTGATGAAAAATAGGTATTTACTTTCCACTTACGTTCTGAAAAGAGATCTTGTGTACAGAGATTACCAATAGGTTTCAGTCTTTTATCTTGCCTAAGGAATATTATTCCCTTCTAAAAGCTTGTTTATATTGCCTGCTTTTTTCCTGATTTCACTTTATTTTGGAGTGGGAAATGCCTTCGTTTAAAAATGCCTTCAAGAAATAAGGGGGAAAGAATTGTTTTTAATAAATAAGAAAACAAGATTCTTGAAAAATGAATTTAATGTATCCCCCTAGGAGTCTTGCTTCATAATGAAAAAGTATTGTGAAATGTTCCATCACATATACCCAGTGGTGGGATTCAGCCGGTTCGCACCACTTCAGCAGAAACGGTAGCTAATTTTTTGTTGCCCAGGCCCAGAATGGACTTCCGGAAGCAGCATCCACACAGAAGACCGGTTGTTCACATATTTGAATCCCACCACTGCTTATACCATATACTGATGGATCACTTGAACGTCTACCGTCTATGATTTTTAATGTGTCAAACTTCTGAAGTAAAACCCTAAATAGGCTTCAGACTATGTTACATCCTTCTGTGGGTACTTAGTTTGAGGCCATATTCAGTGGATATACGGTTATTTTGTTCCTTAACAGGAACAGAGCAGATTTATACATATGCTTTTTCTTGGACTCATTTAACTGTAGACAGTCTTGACAGTTGATTTTATTTGGTATAAAATATTGAAAAAATGCTCAGCATTTATTTCAAAATTTAGTTGAAAGAATTAAATCAGATCTTTATTACTGCCAAAGATCAGCAAAAGGAGGGAAGAGCACTGTCAATTAAAAACATAAAAAGTTCATCAAAGGTTAAAAAAGGAATACAAAGCTAAAAAGATATAGAACAAAATTCTATATATAAAACAAAAATCTAAAAGGAGGGGTAGGAGCATAAGATGAATGTAGGGGATCATAAAGGTTAGTACATGGCAGACCATGTAAATCACAATACAGAGCATTCTAGAATGGCAAATCTATACTTAACCTGGCAAGGGAAATACCCTAATCATCATATAAAGAAAAAAAATGATAATGGCCAGCATCTTCTCTAAGCAAAAATGGAATGTTTGTAAAATATGTTGAATTTTGTATCGTAATTAACATATTTTTGCTTTTGGATTTCAGAGAAGCCGCTCGAGAATGCCGTAGAAAAAAGAAAGAGTATGTTAAATGCCTTGAAAATCGAGTTGCTGTCCTTGAAAACCAGAACAAAACTTTAATTGAAGAACTAAAAACTTTAAAAGATCTTTATTGCCATAAAAGTGTGTAAGAAAAGAAGGTGGAAGCTTTTCTGCGAATATCAGGGGGATTTGATTTTTTTAAAGATTAAAATGAAAGGTCAAAAATCTCTGTTCAAATTCTACAACTTAAAGACTCTTAAAATATTATTTGAAATTCTTGCATGGCAGAGTACTAAAAGAAAGCATGAAATTGTGTGAAGCCATTCCTCTGGCACAACTGGAATCTTGATTAAATCAGGCTACATGGACATGTACCTTCTGTCAATTGAACAATTGGATTTCATGAGCTGTAGTTTAATTTTAAATGCTTGTTAACTTTTGATTGCAGTTAAATTGCAGATAAACTAAAATTGCCATCAGCTGTAAATGTCTGTTAACATATTTAATCAGGATATATTCATGTTTATTCTTTAACCCATCATACTAGACCTGTGCATGTAAATTTAAAAGCAATGGACTGCACATCTTGCAATGAGCATTCATTCAGAGTCCATAAGCTCCAAATCCATGCATTCAGAGTTTCCAGTTGTGTGGTTTCTATTTACTTTTGTCATATTAGTGCACAAAGTCACCTTTGTGTTTTTTGTATATCTGGAACAGTCCTCATATAAGAAGGCTTTTCAGTTTTGTATACATATTTTTTCCTTCAGATTGGAAATTCTAATCTGCACTAATTTGTTGAGACCATAGAGATGATTTCGAAGGCAGACAATTTAAATTTTTTAATGTGCTGTTTATCAGTATTGATAAAAGCAATGGATTCCTTGTGATTGGAGGCACCTGAAGACATGAAATATATACCAATCATAGTTATTACAATGTTCGCTGTTTTATACAACTGAACAAATTCTACTGGAGAATACCTTAACTTTTTTTGCCTATGCATTTAATCACAGGTAAGAAAAATGTCTGAAAAATGAATTCAAGTGAATGTGCATCATGTATGCTATTTGAAGATCCTGTTCCTGGCATACAATGACTGAACAAATGCCAAGATCCTTAGCTCTGCCCATTTTATACCACAGACAAACTAAAATTACAAACCAAAGATAATGCACACAGAGAAACATTGAAGTACTTAATTTCAAGACTCTATTTGTAAACCTAATAGTAATTGGTTAAAATAATTCTGATTTTTATAAAGAAGTAATCCAGCTGAAATTGATCTCAGATATATTTTTATAGTTAAAATATTTACCTTTTATATGGGTATTTTAGATATGTACAATTTCAAAGCAGATATTTTTATCTCAGAATGTCAACTTTATATTTGTAGAATTTTTTTGAGAAACTAAAGCCTATTTCTGTGTACTGGTAGGGATTAACAAAAATATTCTTGAATATTTTGGGGTGGAGGAAGGGTTCCTATTGTTCATACAAAAATGCATGGATCTTTTCAATATGAAGATGCTGTCAGGGATAATTGTGTTATTTTGCTTTCTTATTTTCAAGAAATGTTAAAGACTTATTTTGCATACCTAGTGAATGTTAAGCCAACAGTTGTTGCCACAATACTTTATCATTCCAATGATACCCTTTAAAATTATGCCATTAAATGCATTTCGATCCGTATTTTAGGCCAAGAAGATGCTATTATTATACTGCTGCATATGTTACAATTATGGGCAATTTTGAGATTATCACGACACAGCATTCCATAGAAAATGCCATGAAATCATTCCTTCTGCTACCAGCAGCCCCATGCATTAGAGAACAGAACAGCAGAATATTTCAACACAGCCATGGAATTATGCAGAAAATTGTTAATAAACTTTAAAACTGTTAGCTTCCAAGCGCTAAAGAAGAAAAGAAGCTGCATGGATTTCTGCAGTTTTGGGGTAAACATATCAAAAAATGTGTAACCTGTACAATAGGCTTGACACATCTGATGTAAACTCACCCAGCAAAAAACAACAACTGGAAATGGGAAGCCCTTAAAAAAAAAAAGGTTCCTATCCCTGAAAATAAGCCATATGCTTCTCTTGGTTCTGTTCTCTTTTAAAGACTTACGGGGGGGGGGGGGAACGGGGCTACTTACCACTAAATTGGGCATAGGCAATTTAATGCTTACCAGGTATACTGGACTGAAGTTCACATTATTCTAACCTGATATGATGGACAAAAAGGATTGTGAGAAGTTGTGATCCATGAACCTGGAGGACAACAAGTTGCCTATCTCTGTACTTAAAATATTCTGAAAAAAGAAATTGGATTCTGGGAATGGGTATCTTTGGAAGCTCCTCTTCAGGGCTCCCACTTTCTGCAGGCACAAGCAGAGCTAGGTAAGTCTCAGCAGTCAATGTTATGTGGTGACGTAACATAGAGGGCTGATGTTCAGGGTGAAATGTAGCCGAAGCTATTAGTTTTGCACCAGAGCTCCACAGTTATGTACTGTGGAGAGAAGGGTATATATATATATATATATGCACATGAACTTTTCCAATTATTTATCCTCACCTGAATGTTGAACTCTTTAAAAAAATGCCTATGATATATATCTACAAAAACTTTTAATAAATAAAACTTATCAGAAAGTGCCTAGTTATTTCTTTAAAAATGATCTCTAAATATGGTGCACATGCACATACACACACACGGACAATGTCAGATTGCAAACACCCATCATCCCAACACACAAATCTGCTTTGCCACATTGTTCACATGCATAAAATTGCGAACAGCTGCTGTTCATAAAGCAGAGCACCTGTGTTGTTAGTCTCTGCTAATGGATCGCAACCACCAAGACTAAAGTACAGTATATAGCTCCTACAGCTGAATTCACTTCTGTGCTTTTGTTAATTTCATTACGTTCAGAAGAGAATCGATGTTTTCAGATTTAACACCAATATTTGACATTTAACACTTAACATATAAATTCTGATACCTATTTTATCTTTTGCTAATGTTAGCTCAATATTGCTATATGTATATCTCAAAATATATTTAATAGTAGCAACAAATACTTTGGTATTCAGAAACTATTAAAATAATTATGTTATTTCAGAACAAGAAGAGGCTTTTAAAAAAACAGTATGCAGCCTGCTGATGATGTTTTGCAAAACTAAACATGATTTGCATTGCAACAGTATTCCACATTATCACTAATTTCATGTACTATTTAACAAGATTGCCAGTAGCAAGTATTAGTAAATTCAGTAATGTCCAGTGGATTAGCTATCTGATGAATGATACCTTCTTAATCTTATTTTTTAAACAATTTAAACATTTTCAAGAATAAAAATAATCAAAAATATTTTTCAATTTGTTCAGCCTGTCAGAAGATCTAATACTTCTTTTCCCATATGAAATTAAATAGCCTTAGTTGTTCATTAGTCTCAAAAATAATGATAGTTCTAGTTAATTGGTACATGGATGGGGGACCATCAGAAATAACCAGAGTTGTTATATCAGGACGTTGAAAAAATATCCTGGAAGTTAGCAATGGGCAACCACTTTCACTTTGCTGTGAAGAAAACTCCATGTTCTCACTAGGAATTGAGCCAGCCAATGGGCACAGTTGCATTTTTTTTAACTAGCTGTGGAATACATAACAAGATAGTCTTGTAAGTCAGGGGTCCCCAACCCCTGGTCAGTGAACCGGTACCGAGCTGTGGCATGCCAGCAAGAGGTCCGCACAAACAGCCCCATCCGTGGGATGCAGGCAACACACAAAACCACACTCCGGTCCGTGGAAAAACCTTTCTCTACAGAACCGGTCCCTGGTGCCCAAAAGGTTGGGGACCTCTGTTGTAAGGAATGGATGGCTTTTATAGAGGACACTGGATGAAGCAGGTTATCTGGACTTTTTTTCAGTCTGGACCCATGCCAGGGCACAGCACTGAAACAACATTGACCGCATTTGATTACCTTTGGAGGGCTCAGGATGATGCAACTATTCTGGCCATCCTGGGCCTCTCAGTGGCTTTCAGTACCATTGATCATGGTATCCTTCTGGACTAGCTTCGGGGTTAGGAGTGAGAGGCACTGTGTTATAGTGGTTTTCCTTCCTCCATGACTGGTTCCAGTCGGTGGTGTTAGGAGAGGAAGGATCAAGCCCTAGGTCCCTGAAATAGGAAGATGCCTTGGGCTTGAGCCTCTCATCAATTGTTTTTTAACACCCACATGGAAACACTAGGGGAGGTCATCTGTCTCTGTGGGGTTTGGTATCAGTATGTTTTTTAAAAAAATTTTTTATTGATTTTTCACTTTTACATCAAATGTTTAGAAAGCAGCGTGGTGGTTGGGTAGTCAATAGTCCAATAACAAAATCTTTCATACATATCTCAGGTTGCGTCATTAAAAATTCCCTATTTCCCTTAATTATTATATCATATTCAAGTTAATACAATTCTAATTATAGTTCAGTCAGTCAATACATTTGTCAATATAATTTTGTATACATATCCAAGTCCTGTTTTACGTTTGACCTAATTCCAATTACCGTATTCCAATTTAGCCTTTGATAACCGTAATATTTAAACTTTGGGTAACCCAAATTTCCCTAATTTCATTACAAAATAATTGTCGTGTCTAAAATACACATGTTATTTAACTTCCAGCAGTGGAAGGCAGTCATAGAGAAACCCTGGGATAAAAGGGGCATGATCTAACCATGGAAAGTGGCTGGTATTAGTATCCCCCCTCACTTTAGATTATCCCGCAACAATCATAATCTTACATGTGAACTCCTCTGAGATTTGGGCCCTGAATAAGCTGGACCTGGTCTGTGATTGCTACAGTGCCCAAGGGTCACTGGGTCACCTCTGAGTTTGGGCCAAAGAAAAAGGGTTGAAATGCCACCACTGTTATCACCACCTTGACCCAAGACCGGAGAATTCCACCAACAATCTGGCCATGGAGTAACGTACTCACACAGGGAGGAAGGGAAGCAAACAGTTTAAAAAAAATAAAATCTGTATCTCTGGACAGATTAAAAATATATTGTGTTTAGTTTACCATAAGGGAAGCAGCAGAGGGAACAATTGTTAAGGTCAAATTTTATAATATTAAGTCCAGTGTTAGGTATTAGGGGGGGAAAAACTGAAAAAGTAATTTCTCTCAAAGCTACAGCTGTCAGTGACGAAGTATCAACTGTAAAGTTCAAACACAATAAATTGCACTGAATGGGCAATATTTTTATTGCATATATTAGCAGTTAAAAATAATAAATATTGCTACACCATGGACACAAGTTGGAAAGCTAAGATATCCCAATCCAATGGGATTTTTTTTTCATAAAACATTGCAGAAAACTATCCATCCTGCAGTCAAAAAGAAAAGATAAGGAGTCTTCATAGTCGTGGCTTTATCGAATAAAATAACTTGAGACTGTATCCATCTTCTGTAAAAACCTGTTTGCAGATAGACTCCTGGCAACCGTGGCCGGCCACAACCGAAACCAAAGCTGCTGATCCCTACCAGATAGTACCTGGTGACATCTGGCAGATAGCATGCAAGAGGCCCACCACTGTCTCCCTGGAACATAACACACCAAGAAGAAAATATCAGTGGAGGAAATTCTCAAATATTAGAGGGAAACATATTATTATCCAACACATTTACTTAACGCATGAAGCATACTTTGCTCCACCAGATTTTAAAACTGTAATTGGCTGATATAGCACAATCCACGTATGTATAAATATTAGCTTGGTTCATATGTTAAGCTGAGCCATGTATTATGGCTCACTGCATATTCTCAGCAAAGAAACTGTGAGCTACACCTTTCATGATTTGTCAGGGGAAAAATGGTTTTGTGTAAGATATCCCCTTCCTGGAAATGGAGGTAGTCTTGCCTTGGTTATACTGCAAAATGTGCAAGTCAGTCTCTCAACATCTGATCATGGGAACTCCACAGCAGACCTCCTGGTACTTTTCTGAAAATCTAGTCCTCCAATGGTAGCTGCCAAGAAGGCATTGGGTAAATATCTATTCAGAGAGGCAGCCTTGACCCTTCCTAACTCCAAACCTGGGGGAAAGCTTAAATATTCTGAAAATATTTACTTTATGGCATGTTTGATCACCCATCAACCCAACTATTACAGCTGGTGAGGTCCAGGAGAAGGGTCTTCTCTACCATTGCCCCCGCTCTCTGAAACATCTTTTTCCACCCAACCCCCCAACTCCATAGTAGTAAGGTCAGCTCCAACCCTCCTGACTTTCCCCAAGAGCCTAAAACCAGGCTCTGCCAGTTAGCGTGGGGCTCCATGAGGGAGCATCACAGTGGAGGTGGGTCACAGTTTAACAAAGTGAGAAAGAGCCTGTGGCCTAGAGGTTAACACAGCTGCTTAACGTGCAGACAGCCCAGGTTCGAATCTCAGAAGGGTATGTTTGGCTGATGAGAGCTAAAAAGTTCGAAATAGCTATTCCATTCTCCCTTAATTCTTTGTTAGCAATCCAAATTTTTAAAAAATATAAATGATGTCGCAGTTGCGACTGCTGCCTGTGGATGGCTCTAGTTTGAGCTGATACAGGCAAAAGATTTCTTTCTCCCATATTTGGGTCGACAGGGTGCATCAAAAAAAGCACTCAAGGTAAATCTCCTCCCCTGTATTTTGGGTCATACGGTCTAGGATGACAACTGAGGAAGAGAGGGGTGATTGAGGGGCACACCTCCGACGGCGACGTCAGGAAGGATAGGGGCAACGAGGAGAGGGGATGAATCTGGGGGTGGGTTAGCGAGAAGACCAGCTGATCACGGACAGACGAGGTGGGGTGGTAGGATGCGCCAGGGGGAATTGGAAGCAATAGGGTTGGCAAGGATGGAGCGTGGAAAGCTGGAGGTTATGCGTTCGGATCAGTGTCAGCAGGGGGGAGGTGGCAAGGAGGGAGCATTGGGAATGCTGGACCTGGCCGTACGACCCAAAATACATAGGATAGGGATACCAAAAAAGATAGGATTAGCCAAGAGGGGGAAGGAGGGGGAAAGGGGTGGGGAAAGGCGGTTGGCAGAGGTACCAATGACAGCAACTTTGGGAAAGGTAGGACTAGCAAGGAAGGGGGGGTTGGACTCAAAGAGGAGCCGGCGGATAGTCCAACTGATCGTAGGCAGATGGGGCAGAGAGACGGGACACGGTCGTGCGCACGCACAACCAGGTGTGAAAGGAAATTGGGGGAGATAGGGCTAACAAGGACGGGGGGGCTGAGCCCAAGAGCAAGCCGACAGGCATCCCCACCGGTCGTGGGCAGATGGAGCAGAAGGATGAGGCACGATGGAGCGCACGCACACCCGGGTGTAGAAGGAAATTGGAGAAAAAAAGACTGACAGGGATGGATGACGGAAGGCAGGAACAGCGTGTAGACCAACAGGATAGAAAGGAAGGGAGCGTTGATGGCAAGCCTTTTGGAACACTGGATCTGAATGCGCAGCCTGGAATGAGCAGGAGGGAGCGATTAGAGAGCACACCGGCAGCAATGGTGCTGGGAGGGAGGAGATTGACAAGGATGGGAGGGGGGAAAGGTGTGGAATTGGAGTGCAAAAAAGAGGAGGCGGGACAATCAAGGCAATTATGGTTAGCTAGGAGGGATGGCCCTATCACACGGGCAATGACTAAACAGTTAGGCCAGCAAGGTTTATAAAAAAAGAATCTCCCCACCCCCTAAGCTTTATTCTGAGGACGCTGGCAGGGGACCAGCGAAAGCTAAGTTGTTTCTTTTAACATTGTAAATAATTGTTTTTATTGTTTTTAAATATCTTTTTAGCAATAAACAACTAGTTTATACCTCTCCCGGAGATCAAGGATTGTATTATTGAACAGATATGCCCAGGATTCGCATCTTTGCAGTTATCAAGGACATATATATATAATATATAATTTTTATCTGTTATGATTGTAAGTAGCCCAGAGTTAGTTTATCTGTTATGATTGTAAGCAGCCCAGAGTTAGTGTATGGTAAGATGGGCAGCCAATAAATTTTATAAACAAATAAAAGTGCTCTATAATTAAATTCTCTTTTACCTGGCAACCATCAATTCCTCCTTTTTCAGAGCCGGCACAAAGCATTTCCTTTTTCACCATCCCTGCATACCAATCATGTCTATTACAAGTAGATATTGGAATAATATTGACCTGTGCTTCTTGTAATACATCTCTCTCTCTCTCTAAAATGAAAATTCAAAACAAAGCTGGAAGTACTCCTATGTCTATTTCAGGCAAAAATATAAAAATGTTGGTGCAGAATATTCTTGGTGCGTCATAAGAATCTTAAACCTAACAACATGAACCCCCCTTGCTTCCATCTAGTGACCCAGTCACTTGCCCAAAGAAAAATTAAGAGATTCTTTCAGCATTTGGATATGAGATGAATTTTATGTGGCACTTCCAACACAGCCAGTAGGTATAGAGAGAAGTTATAATGCAATGCTATCTTTCTGCCAGATTTCTTTCTCATTTTTTTCCAACGGGCACACTTTTAACTTAGGTCAAGGTTGTCCAACTTTGGCAACTTTAAGACTTGTGGACTCCATCTCACAGAATTCCTTGGCCAACAAGTCTTAAAGTTGCCAAGTTTGGACACCGCTGGTTTAGGCAGTATTGAGGTATA
>NW_015386358.1:72809-110859 GCF_001527695.2 Protobothrops mucrosquamatus | reverse complement strand
GTAGTGCAATTGACTGAAACAATGTTAAGCAACCTGTCCTTCATAGCATCTATGGTTATGCCTTTGAGCTGAGTGATCAGCTAACTTCCCAAAGCAAGAAAGATGTTATTGACATGCTCCAAGAAAAACAACATGGTTAAAGGTGCATCAATTTATAATGCAGACTCAGGTGATCCTTTCTCATGAAAGATAAAAACAGTTAAACTAACTGTAGAAAAATATGAGAATACAGATATTCTCTTCTGTCAATATTTATAACAGAAAGTTGATTCTGGCAGGAGAACCAATTTTCTGAATATAAAATTAATGGTTAAAAAGTTTGTAAAAAGCAGAGTAAATATATCAGTTCCTATGAAAAGACAAAACCACTTTAGGCAGGAATGAAGTAGAGAAACAATATTTTATCCTTATGGAAAAATTTTTTAGAACAGAATGATTGAGGAGTAGGATGATTATAGGGTACAAAGTTTATTAGCAATTCTTACATGTGCGTGACTAAGGAGGAAGCAGTTGTGTTCATGTGCCGTTATGATCCGTCACCGAATTTATTCATCAACAGTCCCAGGATAAAACCTGCAATAGGTGGGAGCATTGTTCCCCATGTGTTAAATGCTGTGCTGTTAAGCATATTCTGTTCAAAAGTCTGTGCAAAGAATTTTGGATAGACCATGCCTGGACCAACATGTTTGATATGGACACAGAGCACATATTTCATCTCAACACAGACCTGGAACTGCAGGTCTTTTGTCCAAACATATATGTTGTAGGCAGAGATATCCCAGAATCAGGAGAATATGGGAAGAGATACAATCACCAGTGAAAGAAAGATATAGGAGAGGAAGGTATAGGAAGATGGAGAGAAAGGTAAGCGGGCCGTTTGGATACATTTAGCAACACATTGACAGCGATGCATGGCTTAGGAAAGTGTGAGATCTGGAGGAATGGCAGAAACATGTTTGGCATGCCGTGCTTGAATTAAAGCATGGTCGGACAACAGCACTTAAGTAAAGTCATGGGGAGATGATGTAAAGGAAACAAGAGTTGACTTTGTACATAAGAAAGGAAGGGATGAGCCACCAAGAATTTGCAGGAAAAAATTGCACAGACCTATGAAAGAGGGAAGCATGAGGAGAATAATCCCACCTTGATGTTGCTCAGTTTAAGATGGGGTAGAAATTCTTCCAGGCTTTCAAAATTCTGCTGTTCTACTTTACTACAATAAAAAATATTTTTGGAATTCCTGCTGGGTCTGTTTCGGGACTTAGACTACCTCAAAGGCTGACAAGGGCAGGAAAATGATGGGAGAGGTGGGGCCACAGCAATGCAGAGCAGGAGAGAGGGGCAAAGTACACCAGTCTTTTTAAGTACACCAGTCTTACCCTATTTAACCTACAAGAACCCTCTGGATTTCTCTAGTTTGTGTCTCGGTTCATTGGGAATATGAGGCATGTGGCACAGATCGGCCAAACATCTGGGCAGTGAATTTATTCCCGGCTAGGAATAAGACACATTTTTTGCAATCCCCCAAATATCACCCACCAATTAAGGGTTTCAGCTGCACTTTGACTGAAGAGGACACCTTACCCTAAGAATGTCTAATTTGGTACCTCATTTCTGGATAATTTCCATCCACCACCAAAAAGGAACATTCAGGTTTAAATCCAACTTTCTCATTTTTAATAGACTATTGAGAAGGGAAAAGAAAATTTCACCTTTTTCTGTTGTCTGTCCCCATCCAGTTATAAAACAGGGCATCTCATCATTTAGAGCAACAGGAGCATCAGGTATACAAATGGGCTGGATATACTGATTGAATTTGATAGACTCTATCAGTTTAAACAAGACAATGTCATTCTCATAGGTAATCTTGTTAAAACTAGAATGCATAATGATAGCCCTGATCCGGCTCTTTTTAGTATGGACGTGGTATCTAGAAAAATGATGCAATCCAACCACAGCTCTCCAAAACGAAGCGACCCTAGAACAGAATAAAACCCTCTATAGAAATCAATGTGAGCCAACTGTAGAATTGTAGCTTCCTAGACCCTGAAACTTGCACACTTTTTCTTACCTTTTAAAAAATTATTTTTAATCCTTTTTAGATAAAGAGAAAGTGAACAAGCAAAGGGAAAAATAATAATTAATGCAGAGACAAAGTTGTTACTGAGAGTATACAGTTAGCGCTCAGTATGTCCTTGTTGGAAAATTAACTATAAAAAACAGAATACATTAAATTATTTTTACAATTAAAAAAAAGGATTTTAGAGCTTTTTTAATCTCTGAACTGAGTGTCAAAGTCTTCACTATTTTGGCATTTAAGAATACCAGAAATGGATTAAGCAAGAACAGAATTAAAAACATTGTAGGTAAATAAATTTCCTATATAATATTTGCAAATGTTCATGTATTTCTGATTTTGATTTCTTGGTCAAATTCTTTTTGCTTTTAAAAAACTTTAGAATCTTACATCTGCTGTGCTGTATCACATGGAATATATTTGAAATCTATGTTTGCTTACATTTGGTTAATCTGTTGCGTACCCTGTTAATTTTGCCATTACTGCATATTCTCCAAGTTTCAGTTCTTAGTCTAGTCCAGTGGTGGCGAACCTATGGCACGGGTGCCAGAGGCGGCACTCAGAACCCTCTCTGTGGGCACGTGCGCCGTCGCCCCAGTCCTAGGCCTTCAGCTGGGTTTTATAAAAACTTTTCGCTTTAGGCCTCTGCCGCCATGTGCAAAAAAAAAAAAAGGTTCAATCAATCAGTCAATTTCAACTTCTTGCGGGAAAAAAAAGATCTTGCAAAGTTGGAATTGATTGAACTTTTTAGTCCCACCCAGTTTGCCGTTACCACCTCAGCCACTCCCACCCAATGGGCCACACCCAGCCAATGGCCACACCCACCCGGCACCCGACGATGCATAAGTGGGTTTTGGGTTGCAGTTTGGGCACTCGGTTTCTAAAAGGTACGCCATCACTGGTCTAGTCTCTTTTCCAGTGTTGTGCCAGATTTATCTTTGGAGCCGTGAAAATGTATCTTAGGAAATTGTCCTAAGAGAGATCCTCTCTCTCTCTGTGTCTATATATTCTTCTATAGTAGAGCATTTAAGATTTTTAGCACCTTTCTATATCTCTGAGCATTTCCTGCATTGTTCCTTGGATATATCTTTGGTCTTTTTCAGTCTTCCTTGAAGTAGTTTCAAGGTCCTTGTTGTTGTTATGCTCCTCTGGCAATGGCAGATGGGTAGTTGATACAGAGACCAAAGACATTCTGCCCGGTGGTTAAAAATACCATTTATGCAGCGTATCCATCATGTGTTCAAAATATCAGCCCAGACTCCCCAGCAGGAGAGAAGCAGAATAAGATGAAGAATAAGAATAAAAATAAAAGACTGATAAATGGATAATGATGCAGGAGTGAAAATAGACATAAAAATAAAAGGAAATAAAAATAAAACTGAGTAAGTAAATGAAATAAGATTAAACGTTGGCTTTTAGAGGGAGCTCTGGACAGTAAATGATAAGTGGACTTCTTCATAGCCCTTCCTCTTCGTTGGGAAGAGAAATATGAGGTCAGATTGGTAGTCCCTGGGAGGACCTTTGCTGCTAAGATCCGAAGAGGAACGATTTGTTTCCGATTCTTTCAGGCCTCCTGAATAGCTGTGGGAAGTCTGATATATATTTTTTTTAAAAAAGCTTGATTAATCCAGGGACTATTTGCCTTCTCTTTTTGGGGGATAACTCCCTCACCTCCCTATCTGAGTGATTCTGAAGCATCTAAATCAGGGGTAGGCAACCTTGGCTCTTTTATGACTCGTGGACTTCAACTGCCAGAATTCCTGAGCCAGCCATGCTGGCTCAGGAATTCTGGGAGTTGAAGTCCACGAGTCATAAAAGAGCCAAGGTTGCCTACCCACGATCTAAATCATAAGCTAAAAAAAGCTGGCCCAGGAATTCTGGGAGTTGAAGTCCACGAGTCATAAAAGAGCCAAGGTTGTCTACCCCTGATCTAAATCATAAGCTAAAAAAAGTGGGGCCTGGATATTCCTCCTCCATTTGGTGACCTAACTCTTCTCCTCACAGTCACAGTTCATGCCTCTGCCTAAGATGTGGCATCTGAAGAGCAGGGCACCATCTCCTCTTCTTCTTGCTTCTCCTGTAGGTCGTCCCAGGTGAGAAGCACTAATATGTAATTTCTCATTCCTTTTTATCTAGATGGGTTATCCCTGGCACTAATCATGGCAGTAGCAAACTATGAAGAGGAAAAAAAAGAAATGGGAAAGATGAAGAACAAAAAAAAGGAAGTTTAGCTTGGTTTGGCCACATGGGGAAAAGGCAGAGGTTCCAGAGGCACATGGACTCTGGACTAATGAAGGCCCGGAACAATTTCCTTTCACGGGCACAATTTCAAAATCATCTAGCCATTCCTCCAATATGAATGAGAAGAAAACACCCATTATGTCATGCTAAAGGAAAATGTTTCACCTTATTCTAACTAGCAAAACATGATCATGATGGTCAGATCAGATCAAACCCAAGCTGCTGGCAATGACTCTAAATTAATGTCATTTTAAGAATCCCACTCCCATCTGAAATCTCTTAATGCTGGCTGAGGAATTCTGGGAGTTGAAGTCCATGAGTCATAAAAGGGCCGAGTTTGAAGACTCCTGATTCTAGCTTCAGCTTTCTCCAGACTATTTTTCTTTCAATGTTTTTCTGGCTGCTTTATCGTTCCCCACACATTTTGACTTTACTCAGCTGTAGTCTTACTATCTAATGCACTGATATCGCTTTTGTTCATACCTATTGTATGATAGAATTAACTAAACAAATAAATACATAAACAAAAAGTGCCTATTTAGCTAAGCTTTTTAATGTAATGCTTTGCAGAGCTATTTCTCACCTAATCTCATTGTGAACTGGTTTGGGATAATAAAAGTTAATGTCAGTAACATATATTGTTCTAACACTCATATTTTATTACAAGTTCAAGAGGTCAAGATTGATTCAAAAATGTATTTCTAAATTCAATATAGGCTAACTAAGCTTTTTTTTCTTCTATACTGACAAGAATAGTTTTAAAATGGAAGACAATACATACGTCCATTCTTTAATGCAGTGTGCAGCTGTCAACACCGAGTTGTGATTAATTAATGATCCACCACATACATGAACAAATCCTTTACCGAAACGATAAAGCTCAAGACTAACTTGCCATGGCCATCCACCAAGCTGGGCATCATGCCCACCAACAATTCGTGTCCCTGTTACTATGTCATCCACAACTCGCCTTGTTCCACAATCTAGGGAGACAAAAAAAGACTTCCAACAGTGCATGTTTTAAGGATAAACCCCTTGATCAGCAACGGCACGTGTGCAATAGGCGCTAAGATGATGGTTGTGCACTATGGATACAGCCAGCCTTTATTTTAAACCAGAGGCATGTCTGATGTTGTTGATAATATTCTGATGGTGAAGAGTGACCTGACAGCAGTATTCCAATATTTGAGGGGCTGCCACAAAGAAGAGGGGGACAACTTATTTTCCAAAGCACCAGAAGGCAGGACAAAAACAATGGATGAAAACTAATCAAGGCAAGAAGCAACCTGGAACTAAGGAGAAACTGCCTAACTGAGGACAATTAACCAGTGGAACAACTTAATGTCAGAAGTTGTGGGTGCTTCATCACTCGAGGTTTTTAAGAAAAGACTGAACAGCCACCTGTCTGAAATGGAATAGGATCTCCTGCTTGAGCAGGGGGTTGGACTAGAAGACCTTAACAGTCCCTTCCATCTCTATTCTGATTGATGTGTGCAAAATACAGGCAGCTTGAAATGCACCTCCACTTCTCCCTCCCTCCCCGCGAATTCCTTATTTCAGATGCCTTTCTATTTAATCTCCCCACCCCCATATTCCTATTCATATCCCTGCAAACATCCCTTTATCCGCCTGAGGCTCTGCTTCTTTTGGTCGGGAATCCGAGCAAATCTCCAGGGCACCCACCGCCGCCCTGCCCAGGACAGCCTTTATGGCTGTTTGCAATGATCAGCTGCTTTCGAGGACGAAGAAGCCTCCCATTCAAGGACGAAGAAGCCTCCCATTCAATCTTTTTAAAAGAGTCCATCAGCCTCGATGGGCGCGATTTCCAGCTACGCAAGTCACCCAACCAGCCCGTTCCCCGCTCTCCCCGCTTGCGGAGTTGCACCCATAGTGAGATTTGCACGCCGACCGCGAGGCGCTCTTGTAAAAGGAGAGGTTGCCGGGAGTTGTAGTTCTCTGGGAAAGACCGGCGGCGACGCTCGTGCCTTTGGCGGCTTGAGGGCGGGAGTGGTTGGGTCGCGCTCCTTCGACGGCTGCCGCCCGCGTGGCGCATTGAGCTCTCTCCAGGGGAAGAGGCGGCCTTACCGGTTGTAGGAATCACAGAGGACAAGGCTTTGGACGGGGATTCACTCAACAGGAAAAGCAGCGGGAATAAGGAAGAGAGCGGCGCGCCAAACCGCCTCTGCATCGTCGATCCGGACGAGAAAGGAAAAAAAAAAACCAAAAAAAACGCCCGCCCGAATGCCCTCGCTCGCCCTCCTTCCCGGCAGGAAGGATGCCCAACGGCGGGGAAGCGCCCGCGGACTCCGCCTGGAAGGGCTTTTGCGACGCAGCAACGGGAGGCAAGGTGGATAGAATGGAAGGGGGGGGAGGAGGAATCGCGATCGCCACTCCCGCTGTCGGTTGGACGGACGCACACACGCACACATCCACACACCTACCTACCTATCTACCTACCTATCTCTTCTGGAGGAGAAAGATAACTGACCGCAAGCTTTCCATAGTTGCCAGACATAGGCAGCGTACAGAGAACATGGAGAAATTTGCTCTTTACATCCCCCTTTAAGACGGCTTAACCAGCTTTTCCCTCCTTGAGGCGCCTTTAATCAGACCTGTCCAGTGGGAGTGGTGGGAATTGTAAGCCAAGTGTTTAGAGCAGTGGTGGCGAACCTATGACACGGGTGCCAGAGGTGGCACTCAGAGCCCTCTCTGTGGGCACGCGCGCTGTCGCCCCAGTCTTAGGCCTTCAGCTGGGTTTTATAAAACCTTTTCGCTTTAGGCCTCCGCCGCCGTGTGCAAAAAAAAAAAAAAGGTTCAGTCAATTTCAACTTCTCGCGGGAAAAAAAAAGATCTTGCAAAGTTGGAATTGATTGATTGAACTTTTTAGTCCCACCCAGTCTGCCGTTACCACCGCAGCCACGCCCACCCAATGGGCCACGCCCACCCAATGGGCCACACCCACCCGGCACTCGACGATGCATAAGTGGGTTTTGGGTTGCAGTTTGGGCACTCGGTCTCTAAAAGGTTCGCCACCACTGGTTTAGAGGGCATAAAGCTAGGGAAGGTGGATGTGATAAGCTTCCCCACACGTTTGTAGAAAAAAAAATCTTTACCAGGGTCCAGTCCAAGCTGGGAATAAACAAAATGGAGACTGCTTTAGAAAGAAGGTTGTAGTTTATTGAAGAGCAGAGCCAGACAGAAATGTGGCTCTGGGAAAGCTGACCACATGTTGCTGGGAGTGGTGGATTTTTATACCTTCTGGTATAAAGGCTTTGCCTTTTCTTCTTGGCAATTGCCATTGTTCTGACATCCTGTTTGCTTACTTTTGTTTAGTGGTCTTTGGAAGTCTCTCTTCACAGTCATCAACTTTTTTTTAAATTTCATTTCACTGGTTCCCTTTCACAGAGTTCAGGATTTTAAATGATTCTTGGTGTTCTGCTGGAAAATGGAAGGTATATGGTCAATCAAAACTGGCTATTGTGGAAGCCACTAGCTTTCTTCTAGCTTAGTTGAATGTGGAACTGGCACAAGAACAACTTGTGATCTGTTCAATAACCAGCCCATGGCCACATCCTTGCTGAGCTCTTTGATCTCATACTCAGTTATTTCTGTGTACTTAATTGGTGAAATGCAAGTATATGCAGTAGGCATTGTTTTGATTCTTGAAAACTCTTAGCAGTGATGGATACACAGTAACTAAGATGTTGTTCTCCTCTTTGGTTGTTTATTTGTATGTTTTCCTCACCATTTTCAACTCATCTTTCTTTGTATGTTCTGAGTGCAATTTCAGATTGCACTCAGCCATAAAACTCATGAACCTCCTCTTCTGTATCAGTGGCTGGAGCATAAACATGGTAACTATCACATTAAAGGGTTGCCTGTGGATGTTATTTGTTCACTGACTACACTGCACTCAAGTACTTCCTTCCAATCCCTGGAATGCATTCAAGGCATCCATCTGGAGTTCTATTATTACTTTCTCTTAGAAAAAAAGTTTCAGAGCTTCTAACCAGTGGTGGGATTCAGCCGGTTTGCACTGGTTCGGCAGACCGATACCTATTTTTTTGTTGAATTCGGCAATCCGGTGATGATAAATCTGTGTTTTCCAGAATACGTCTAGTTTTCGTTCAACTTCCTTCCAGTTCAACTTTCTTCCTCCCCAAAAGTCCAAGAAAGGAGTGATGGAAACCAAACGGAGATTTGGCACCTTCGATTCACGTCACTCAGGTGAAAACTAGGTGGTGCTTCTCAGAGGTAATTTCAGAAATAGATGCTTCATCTCTCTAGTTTCCTGATTGATGCATATGGGAAAGGGAGCCAGGCCACTAAGTACTATGTTTCCCAGAAAATAAGCCCAGGTCTTATATTTATTTTTGGTCCAAAAGACCCATTAGGGCTTATTTTCAGGGGATATCTTATTTTTTCATCACAAGGCCCAGCCCGGCTGGTGCCCCCCCCCCCCCCCAGGAGACTCAGGTTTCCCTCGGTGGGTGAGGAAGGCTTTGGAAACTGCCTTTTCATTTACATTGATCATCAATATTGTAATAGGTCCTTTTATTTTTCAAAAAAATTATTTGTATTTACCACAATTAGCCTCCTTGGATGCCAATGGGAAGGCGCGGTGTGAATTCTGTGCATGAGCCGCGGAAATACAGACACTCGCACCCTCAAAGCTCATGCTGCTTCCTCGCTCAGGGTGTACCACTACTTTACATGTGCATTCAACTTTGTGGCTTAACTAAACTCTTCAGCTGCAGTGGGCTGCGGTGCCCATCACCTTCAGGAAGCCTGGGCGGTGGAAACCTTAGACAATGCTTCTCACAGTTGAAGCAATCCGGATCACTTAGGGTCAAGTTGGCCATTGCGGGAGGTGTGGCCCATCCCCATCTTCCAGCTCTGCCGCACATGTAGGACAAGCTCCCACGACAGTCAACCTGACCCTGGGCGAGTCAAATTGCTTACAGGGAGAGGCTGCACATTGCAGGATGACTGCAAAAGGCGCCCGCAGATCCTTGCAGTTCCTGGAGGCTCCAAGCACTGTTTTTGGCATTGCTCGGTTTCCCACCCCAGCCCCGCCAGGCTGACCTGGTGGGCAGGATTGCCTTCTGTCTTCCCTGCCGCTGCATTGGCGCAGCGATTGGACGGCGGCCACACTATGAATGGGGATAGACCATCCCCCAAACCTCAGCCATCCTCTCCACAACGTGCTGCAGCTGATCTCAGGTGGCTGGCTGGCTGGCTGACACCGAAGCGCCGCCAAACACAGCGAGGCAGACGCGCACACACTCCACTGTTTTTGGCGGCACTTCGTTGCCTGGCCAAAATCAATTTATAGCTTTTTTGAAATGAGTTTTTCTGGATTATTTTTGTTGTTATTCTGTCTATCACTGTTAAAATGAACTTACCATTAAATTTAGAGTGATCATTTCTTTGTCAGTGGGCAAATGTACAAAATCAGCAGGGGATCAAATAATTTTTTCCCTCACTGTTGTTGGAAAAGTCAGATTAATTTAGAAATAAAAAAGATTGTATTCCCTTGATTCCTAAAGGAAAGGATTTGACTCACTCTGAAACAGATTCATCTCATTAAATATGGGTCTCATGACTCCTCATGGCAATCTTGGCTTTTTAATTGAGAAGATACTTCATAATCAGACAGTAATAGTAGATGTGTTCAAAGCCTTTGACAATTTGGACTGGATTTTCCTAGTGGACGCCCTTGGCAAAAATGAATCCAGGAGAAAAATTCAAAACTTGCGTGGAAAGCATATACTGTATTAGTAGCAAATAGAAAAGATCACAAGTAAATAGAATGCTGCAAGCTTTTTAATAAGGGACAAGGCAAAGGAGTGTACTTTCTCATTATTTGTAATTTATTTTTATTTTATTTTATTTGATTTGATTTATATCCCGCCCTTCTCCCAACGGGACTCAGGGCGGCTCACAACATATTAAAAAACATAAACACATTTACAACCCCACCCAAGTAAAACCAATTAAAACCGAATATTTAAAGTTGTGCTATTTAAAATTACTCTTAAGAACCCGATTTAAAATCCTCCCTAGGCCAGGCCCGCTTGCTGAAAAAGCCATGTNGGGGTAGTTCGTTCCAGAGGGTGGGGGCACCCACAGAGAAGGCCCTCCCCCTGGGGGTCGCCAGCCGACATTGCTTGGCCGACGGCACCCTGAGGAGACTCACTCTGTGGGAGCGTACCGGTCTATGGGAGGGAATCTGTGGCAGAAGGCGGTCTCGGAGATAACCAGGTCCGATGCCATGGAGCGCTTTAAAGGTGGTGACTAACACCTTAAAGCGCACCCGGAAGGCCACTGGCAACCAGTGCAGCTCGCGCAGCAGCAGTGTTACATGGGAGCGACGAGTCCCTCCCAACACCGCCCGCGCGGCCGCATTCTGGACCAGTATGTCTAATCATGTTAGACATAGTGGCAGACAAAATCCAAAAAGAAATGGGGTCAAAATTCCAGGGGAATAGCAAGCTCTGTAATGGAAACATTTTTGGCTGCTTTTCTGGGTACAAGTTAACATGTCTATAATAGCAAACTAGTAGATAACGTCAAAATTGTTCCATGAAATTTCACTGAGCATGCTTGCATACCATGTAACTCTGGTAGGCTTGGCTTTCATGTGTGTCTTCAAATATTCTGATTATCTGATATTTCCAAACCGAAGACCCAGTATTGAGCCCTGAACTGCTCAGAGGCACTTGTGAATGTGTTTGGCATCTGAAATGCTTTCAAAGCTGATTTATTACTCTCAGATTAGATTTCCTGCAGAAAGATCTCACCATTACACAGTACAAGGATTGAATGAAATTAAATTACCAACAAATGGCAATTCTGATGTGCTAGAAACTCTTGACATGTTTGACATGTTGTTCTTTCTCTTCAGTTGGAAACTTTGAGGCAAGATTGTGAAAAGAAAGCCTTTAATGTGTGCTTATTAATATGCTTAAGCAATGTACTGATATTAAACTTTTGTCTGCCAAAGGAGTTCCTTCAGTTGAAATTCACTGCTGAATACACGCTTATGGTGTTGACTGTGTTAACATGAGTATTATGCACTGCTGGACAAATATATAATGGTGTGGAGTCAGCAAATGTTGATGTGTACAATCAGGAATGAAGAGGACAATCTGTGACAGCAACCAGTAAATTTCATACGACAGTCTTATGAACTGATTAAGGACGATTAACAGATTATGCAAAGGGAAACTGCTATTATGCTTGGAGTATCACAGGAGCTTGTAGATCAGATTGATATTTTTCAATTTTGAAAGGCTTGCACAAATGTGCAATGTTTGCACATTTCCCATAATATTACAAAAATAAACCTAGGCTTTGATAGGAAAATTCATAGTTATAGGGGGAGTAGTTAGCATTATTCATATGGATTTCCTCGAACCTGGCATTACTGTCAACTCAGAATATTGTATTACAACATTCAACAATTTGAAATGGATTAAGCAAAATTTGGAAGCAAACAAAAGGCAATTTTGCTGCAGCATGACAGCACTAGATCTCATCACCCAGAAGGCAATTGCAAATTTGATCTCACTGTTTAACCCCATCCAGTATGCAGTCCATTTTTGGCACAATGCAACTTCCATCTTTTTCCATAATTGAAGATATACCTTCATGGGCAACTGTTTGAGTATGTAGGAAGAATTTCAGATCTGGTTGAAGAAGTAGACTTTAAGAAGCTTGTCTGTCATTGGCCAAAGTATGTAGCAAATGGTGGTGATTATGTGCAAAAGTAAATACAGGAAATACAAGTAACAAAATAGTTGATTTCAAGAATTATTTCTTTTTAATTAAAATATCCATATATAAATTAAGGTTAGGGAGATGGAGGTATACTTTTCATTCAACCCTCATAACAATCAATGACAAACGTTGCAATTTAGACAAAAATTATTAAAGGTACAAGAATATCTCACAGCATGGGACTGTTAGATGTTAATTTCTCTATTCTACGGATAGTTTTATATTATTCTATGGTAGTCTGATTTGATAACGTTTTAAGTTTTTAAAGGCTCAAAATATTTTTGTCACTAATTTGAACAATGCTATTCACTTAATTCAGTGCCATGACTTCACATATACTCATATTCCATTCATTTATACATGGCATTTCTATAGTACATGCCATGACACTTGCCTTTTCATAGCCTTTCATGCAGTAATTCACATTCTCATATTTTTCTCTCATTCTTCTTACCATTTTCATTCATACTATATGTATTAATGAATTTAATATGTAATGTTTACAGGGCTCATAACAAAAACTTATTTTTAGATAGGTCTTTATAATTTTTTCTCTAAATTAGCTAAACATAAAAGACGAAATATTACACTGGTATGTCAAAGGTGATTTTGGATTGGATCCAGCATAAGCTTCTTTCAAATAAACTTCTTTAATCCACAAGTATTGTCTGATGTGCCAGAAGTCCACTGATATAAAAGAGAGGAAATTATCTGTGCAATAATATCCTATGATCCATTCTTCCAAATGTTCTACAGCAACAAGATAGCAATATTTGGAGTTGCAAACTAAGAAAAAGAACTTTCTCCAATTTTGATGGACAGAAGCATCGTCAACCCTATTTAGAGCTAATCCTACTAGAGGTATCAGAAGACAGATCAAGCTACTATATTATACTTGGTATAATCTTGCAACAGTACAGTAATTCATATATCATATTAAGCTTCAACTTAGTGTATGGTTTCTATAAGCCAACAGAAAACATCAGTTAATTTTTATCACACAGCATAACAAAATTTCAGGCATTTAATACAATGATACATAAATATTTAAAAATGTGACCTGCTAACTAAAATGATTACAAATATATCTCAAGTGTAGTTGGGATAGTAAAGTCATAGATTACAAACTCCATTAGTTGACATGGTTTAAACAAACTAGCAGAAATGTTAAATACCCCATCTAAGAACATGTCTATAGGTGAAAGATTATCCATTCCATAGTTAAAGGAACTAGAATACTTTGGATGTTCACTGTGGTTGTGGTTTTATCATGAAGATGAAAATCTATCCATTTTCTGTAACTCACTGTACGCGTATAAAGTCCTGGATATTTATCTTGATTACAGCCAGTGGCAAAACTTGTGATGCCTATCAGATAGTATTGGGATACGCTCGGGAAATAGCACATCAAAGGTCCACCACTATCTTCCTAGAATATGAAAAATAGGGAAAAAGTCAAATGTTCATGTTATTCTAAAATTCTGAAGTACTATATAGTAATCTTCCGCTTGGTTCAGATAGGTTGTTCAACTAACAAAAAATAGTTTTTTTAAAAATTCAATTATTTATTCAATTTAGAAATATTGATATTTCTTGACATATACATTTATCAGACTATAAAACTATTATAAAAAATGTTAAAAACAATATAGTGGCTGTGCTTAAGAAAAACTACAGAAAAATTAAAGATCCTTCAAATACAAAACACTTCAAAGAAACAAAAAAAATAGGAAAAAATTAATGAAAATACAAAATTTTTATATGTCAAAAGTTCCTCTGCCACTTAATATTTTCAAACTTTTAATTTTATATGAATACAAAAGTTTACCGAGAAATTTCAAAATAGTGAATTTGCACCTAGGCTATAAGAAATAAGAGCATTTGATCCCATCTGCATTTGATACAAAGCCAATTCAAGGCTAAGAGTTGAGTCCTCGACTTGCATCAGTTCGTTCAGTGACCATTCAAAGTTAAAGCAGCACTGAAAAGAGTGGCTTAAGACTTTTTCACACTTACGACTGTTGCGGCATCCCCATGGCCAGGTGATCAATATTCAGATGCTTGCCAACAACTTATTTATGAGGATTGCAGTATCCCAAGGTCATGTGATCACATTTTGCGACCTTCTGACAAGCAAAGTCAATCAGAAAGCCAGATTCACTTAATATCTGTGTTACTAACTTAATAACTGCAATGATTCACTTAACAAATGTGACAAGAAAGGTTGTAAAATGGGACAAAATTCACTTAACAAATGTCTCACTTAGCATCAGAAATTTTGCGAACAATTGTAGTCATAAGTCGACTACCTGTAATTAATTGAAAAGAACCAATCAGTTTGAGATGTTCCTTATTAAAAAAAAGTTCTTTAAAAAAATACATGAATTCGCAAATTCTTTTAATTTATCTACTTATTATTCAATTTAGGCACTGCTGAAATCCCAAATGACATTATATATTATACACTTAAAACTTGTAAAAATATTTTTATTTTACCATACAGCTATTTGTTGATGAAGAGGCACAAATCATATCAGTTGGTAATTTTTCTTTATACCATTCATATTTATTACAGACATATAGTGGAATAATAATTGCTCGAGCTTCTTGTAATTCAATTTTAATTTTGTCTGTGAAGAAAACACAAAATATGTGGAAGTATGCTGTGTTCAGCATTCTTTATAGAGTTTCCAAAGGAGCAGTAAAAAAACCCGGTAACTTTAAAACAACAAATCTATTATGGGATAAGTGTTCAAAGACTTCAGTTTACCTCACTGAATGCTAGGCAATGAACATGACTTACAAAAAGGTCAAAGGCCACTACCAGTGGGTAATTATCACTATTTACATTTATTGCACTTCATTTTTCTTAATCATGTTTACTATTCTCAAACAACAAATATAGACACAAATTCTTTGCTAAGGACATAACTTGGAATATCACATAGAATCAACTGCAGGTTATAAAAACTAGTACCATCATAAAGCTGTTAAGTTTTTAAATGCTACAGATTCCCAGTTGCTAATTTTGTAGTAAGACAAGCCTTATGGAAAATACAGAATATTGAGAGTTTTAGACCCAGTACTATTTTCTAAGCATAATACCCTAAGCCTTCAAATCATTAGATGATGAAAAAGCATTTTTTCACCCATTCAATTTTTTTCTGTAGAACTCCCTACCTACATACATTGTAGTCATTACAATAAATGAAACATAAAAGGATAAAAAAAAATTATAAAAAAGAACCAGGTAGTTTCAATATAAGTTTAGTTCATCCTTAAATTTAGCATTATATTTCAAATGTTATAAAAACATAGGCAATCTCATTTTTAGAAATAAAAATAAAAATTGGGGAAAGATTGACTGAAGACATTTTTGCAAAAGCAGAGTTGACAACTGTGGCAAACAATGGAGAACTGGTAAGTAGACCTGCTCCTGTATTCTCTATGAAGGAGAAGACGGGAGATAACCCACATATATTCCAGACAACTCCTCGTATCTTGTAGGTGTGACCAATAGAAGATGACAGGAATAGCCATCTTGCTTGCAATAGTGCTCAGCACCTTTTAAAAGACACTAAATTTACTAACCTCATTTTCTAATCTCTTTCAAAAATTGCTTTTTAATTCCTTTTAAGCTATTAGAGACATTTGGAATGATTAGTTTGAAAACATCAGGTGAGTTCTCTTCAATCTTGAATGAAAGAAAAAATTAATCATAAGCTTAAAAATTTAAATAATTTGTAATAAACAGCAAAAACTAAATAAGACTGACTTTAGAAAGTTATAAATGAACAAGGGGGCCAGATAAATTGGGAATTTAGAAACATAAGATTTTGGAATTATAAAGAACAAAGAAGCCATGGGAAATAGATCTTTTCTAGTTTTGCAAGTCATAATGAAGATAAATAATTTTATGTTTTTAAAAATTGGACACTAGAGGGAACTAAAGATTCCAGGCAGAGGGGGGAAAACACAAAGCTATCAATTAAAATGATGCAAAACATTATAACATTCAAAATATTAAAGGAGACTTTTGAAGAATGGAACCAGAGATTAGTAGCCACAATATCAACAGTGTCAGTCATGGTGTCTGCCTCTGTGGTTGGACTATGTTTAAAAATTGAAATTGAAGAAATGCAGAACAAGTTAGATATTGAAAGTGGATTTACAAATGACAGGCCAAAAGAAAAACTTGGAAAATGATTTCTCACTAGATATACAAAAGAAACTGATATTTTAAAAATCAAAAGAGAAATACAAATGATGAACCAAGAAAGTGACGTGAATATTTTTTCCCTTACTGGCTTTTAAAAAACAAGTATGTAAAAGACCTAAAGGCCTTTTTGCGATGAGATTAAAAAGAATTGAAAAATCAAATCCTAAAACATTTGAATGAAGATTAAGACTGTTAGAAGTAAAAGAAAGGAATATAATGTTTAATTGTTTGTAACTTTAATAGAGGTGAAGAATCATTAAATTTGTTTATACCTATGATGCAGTTTGGAAGTCACTTCTTTACATATTTTTTCTTTTCTTTTTTCCTTTTCCTTTATTTTTTACTTTCTATTCTATTTTCTTTCTCTAAATATAGTTTGTATTAACCTTTACTGTTTGAAACCAAAAGGCATCTATAGCTGGCTGCCTTTTGAGTCAAAGAGGTCTCAAATTTATTTCAATGCCAACAGAAGAAATCTAATATCCACCTTTTTTTAACATATTCTTTGGGGAATTCAATAAACATAAAACAAAATTTTGGGTGTATTACTTCATTAATCCTAAGAAATATATTTTATATTTCTTAAAACCTAAGCCCACTGGTTTTTCAAACCAATGCCATCCAAATCCACAATGTGCCACTACGTTTCAGCAATGCAAACTTATAAATATCTGAAGAGTATTTAAAGTATTGATATGGAGACTAAAGGTGGCCCATCCCAATCTAGAAAAATAGTCCCTTGACAAAATCAAAGTGCAGCTCACCAACTACAGGTTACTCTTATTTTTAATGTTACTGAGTGTTACTATTAAAAAGATAAGATCTATTACAAGCTAGAAAAAGAAATAGGGAAAAAAGAAGGAAAAAATAGAAAATGGAAAAATAATATAGTTCATAAAAAGAAAAATTTAGAAAATTACTTCCCCATAACAAGTTTTAGTAACTTATCACTTTCTTGTAAAATTCAACAAGATTTCTTCTCCCTATATCATGTTATCTACCACCAAATCTTTAGAGCCTCATCACTGAGTTCTGATGAGCAAAAGTCCATTTTTAACCATGATCAAATAAACTAACTTTATATTCCTTCCCTTTACTTTTGACGGTCCCGAAATAATAGTCCTAGAACTTTATTCTCATTTTTTCTTTATCCCTTCTCATAAAATTAGCTTCTTTTGTAAATCCAATATAAAAAAGTTATCCAGGTCTCTTTTGGTTTGTTAAGATACCAGTCAGTTTAATTTGTACATCCAGTATAGCATCTCCTTCCATACCATTCACATAACCAATGATTTTGAATCCACTTTCAAATCAATCTCAGTCACAGCCTATAAAACTTCTCTTCCATACCATTTTCAAACACTTATCTATATAGGCAGTCCTTCGCTTACAATTCATTTAGTGACCATCTGAAGTTACAATGATACTGAAAAAGTGACTTATGACTAGCTTTCAGACTTATGACTGTTGAAACATCCCCATGGTTATATGATCAAAATTTGGGCACTTGGTAACTGGCATGTATTTATGACAGTTGCACTGTCCCAGGGTCATGTAAACTCCACTTGTGACCTTCCCAGCCAACTTCTGACAAGCAAAGTCATTGGGGAAGCCAGACTCGCTTAACAACAGCATGATTCATTTAACAACTGCAGTAAATCACTTAACAATTGTGGCAAAAATTGTTGTAAAATGGGGGAAAACTCATCTAATGGCCTTGCTTAGCAACAGAAAGTTTGGACTCAATTGTGGTCATAAGTCGAAGTCTATCTGTAATCGCAGACACTTTTAAAATCAACTTCTGGATTCATCTTTCAATACATCCAATATTAAAGTATTTTGTTCCATTCTAATTTAAGCGTTCTTGTCCTTTAGTTCCTTCTGGTTTCTGCTAGTGTCCAACCTTCAAAAATCACACATACATACATACATACATACATACATAAACAACAGCATTTTATCATGGGAAGGTTTCTTAAAATTAGTTTAAAATTTTTATTTCGAAACAATTTGGACCCTCAGTCCATTTATAATCTACATTCTAATTGTCCTTTTGCAGGTTGTTACCCAAAAGGTTTTTTAACTACTTATATTTGTATTTAAATCTTCTTCTGCTAAGGATTGAAGAAAACTCATCCAGTGTAGTAAAAGGTGCCTTTCTGTAGGTTCTTAATATCTGAAAAAGAGTTAATAAGCAATTTCCAAAAGCGATTAAGAAAGGACATCCAGTGTAATTTGAAAAAAATGCCATCTTGGGCAAAGATGACAAACCCTCATCTCCCAGCGCTTTAAACTTGCTAGAGATCGTCGGCTGATGGTCTCCTTGCAATTGTCTGGAGCACATGTGGACATTCCAAAGTGCTCTCCTGTTCAGAGAGGAAACCTGAACAGCCGGTCCCTTCACCAGCTCTTCATTCCACTGCAGTCATTGCCTCCGCTCTCAGTGTAGCTGGTTTCAATTCGCCATTTCTTCCCCAGAAGTCTACTACTCTTCTCTTTACCTACAAAACAACAGATGGATCTGTTCAGCTGACTATATGGGACATGTGATAATTTCTTGATGTTGACTATATCAGGAAACCAGAACAAAATAGTGAGGCTCACAATCCCTGGAGCAATTGATTTAAAACAAATATGCCTGAGAAGTATGCAGGCACAAGAGCATCTCTAGAAGTTGTCACTAAATATTGAATATAATGGAAAGGAACATGATTAAATACATATGATTTAATGTAGATTATATGAAAATTATTCATTCTTCTGGGCTTTCTTTCCTAGCCTATAATTTTATACTTCATAACATTTCATAACCCTAATATGAAAGCACTCATATCAATTTGCTTGAATCATTGGCCAAAAGAAAATTTGCTTCACATCTATAATATAAAGTAATTCAGCAGATAATGAGATTTAATTTAGTTTGATGTGTAGACTAAAGCTGAAATTTATATTAATACTGTAGACAGACAAGAGTTTACATTATAAAAAGTTGTCCCTGTCATCTCAATAGCCTAAAGAATGGAGATTTAATGTTAGCAGTGGGAGTAATTTGTTTTCCACAGGCCTCCTGGCTCCCTGAACTGCCCTGAAGGACTAAGAATCAGCCCAATCCTTCCTAGTGATGGCATCACAGATTTTCTTGAAGGCTGAAAGGAAGCATAGCTCTCAACCCCTTAAATACTGCCCAACCCTGTTCTCCATAATAAGTTAGATTACTTGAATTAAAATATGAAAGCTTTCCTAGTTCATGAAATATTATTTGCAGAAAGATTAAATAATTACCTTTTTTCTTTCTGTTTCTCCATCCACTTATGTAACATGGATTCTTATCAGTCACTAGATGAGAATTGTGAGGTAAGCAGATAGGTTGAATATATTTATTGTACTCAACAAGCTTCACAAGTTTAAACATTGCAATATCATTTTCATAGCTGTCCCACTTGAAACCAGAATGGACAATGATACTTTTCACCCGACGACTTATGGTGTGAGAATGAGGTTTATAAAGATGATGTAAACCAATCACAACTCTCCAATATTCTGGGTTCCTAGGACAATAAAATCCTTTGTAGAGTTAATGAGGCTCAGTGGCTGATTTACATAATTTTAGAGTTATGCAATCTTAAAATCTGTAATACTGTAGTTCTAATCTTAAAATCTGTAATACTGTAGTTCTAATTCAATTAAGAATTCTATCAAGTTAAGAAATTTGCAATTTTATCAAACGGATCCCTTAAATAAAAATTGGAAAATAGGTACTGTTCTCTGCCATTAGGAGTTTGTTTTATTATGACAATTATTCTTTGAAATTCTTAAGTATTCAATTTGGAAATTGGAATACAGAAGCATGAGATAAAAATACCATACAATATCTTTTTGTTCTGAAAGATAAATCTGTATATACGTACATTATGACATGAATACAGGATATAAGAACTCTAAATGGATTGGGAGAAGGAATCTAGTACCTGTCTCCAACCAGATCCATTTAAGAAACTTAAAAACAAAGAATTGAGGACAATACAGCAATTATCTTCCATTGTTTTTCCTACTATTAATTCACAGGATAATATACAGCCAGCAAAACTACTAACTATTAATACTTCTCTCCGCCATGAATATAAAACACATCACTTCAGAATTGGTCACTGACAACAAATGAGAAACAAAATCTACTCTAGAGTTTTGCAGCATTAAATTACGAAATAAGACAGAAAACTACATTGTTTGGAAGATCTTCTAAATGATTTATTGTATTTAAATGCATTTCTAGCACCATTTATTCCTGTAGACAGGATGGGGGGGATAGAAATTTAGTGCCATTAAAAATTACAGTAACAAATTAGCACAAAAAATAAAATTAAGCACTGGTTAAGTGAGTTTGGCAGCAGATTTTTTTAATTTCTACATTTGATATTCACTACTGTAACAATAGGTTTTGCTGTAAAGCATAAATTTAAATAGAGTTCACAAATTAGGCTGTGGCTATCTGTGAAAGTCAACTGCATGCTAGTGAAGTAAAAAGATGATTCAGGAATAGAAATTGGACATTCGAGAAAATAAAGAAGCTAGTATGGCAAGTATTTTTTCTGAAATAAAATATTTCAGAAAATTCTTAGAAAACAAATTAGCCCCCATTATGCACAGCTGCGTAATTATGAAATCATCCAGTCAAATTAGTAACTTCATATTAGATGGTAGAGGCTGTTTGCTCTTCATTTAACACAGGTATGTCAAACTGCCGGCCTGCGGGCCGAATGCGTCACACCGAAACCGCACCCGCCCCATTGCCGGCAATGGGGAAAAAGTCACGATACATTGCACAATGTCGCAAATTTGACATGCCTGATTTAAGTTACAATAAATCCAGTTTTCCGTTTTTTGTTAGAAAAAAGGGTAGTTCAGACAAAAAAATGGATGTTCTAAAAAGCATAATTCAAAAAGACAGGATGCTTTTTTCTTCTACTACTGTGTATCTATTAGACACGTCTTTATCTGAAAAATAAAGTATGAGTACTTTAAATGGACCCGCTCATCAATGCCATTTTAATTTTAAAATCATCTTTTCAGTGGCTTGTCAATTATGAAATCAATGAGCAGCTGAGTCACATAGTGATGAACTTTAAACTTTTCACAGACACATGGTATTTTCATTATCTGTTTCTAAGTATAATTTAATCAATCATTTGGTACATTTTAAAGCAGTAGAACTAATATTGTCCTAGGAAATGTCTTCTTGGCTCCTCTGGTCTTATAACAAAAAAGCAGTTTATCTAACAAAAAAATTAATGTACATTTTTTATTCAGGTGAGAAGGACTCACACAGGGACTTCCTATTCCTAAGTGGGACTATGTATAATATACTTCATAGGATAAATATTCTGATTTTTTTCTAAAGTTTATATTGCTGATGTTTGTGTGGGCATAGGAATATAATATTTTTACAGAAACAAATAATTAAATAATTGGAGCCCTTAAAGGTTGCTTTTTTTGCTTTTGTGAAGGGTGATATCTAATATGGGTCTTAAGAGTGATGTTAAACAATTTAGATTACCTTTAGACTGATGCATGATGGCAGGATGCATGCTACCTATCTTTTCAACAGCCACAGCTTTGTGATAGCCAAAAATGAATAGATACTTATGACACCGAATTCTAAAGTTCTCTTCATAACTTTAAACCAATCACTGAGCGCCTGGATCACCATCACATGACCATGAGTATATTGTGACTATCATAAATATGAGGACCAGTTATTGACTATCATTTATTCAGATCTTAACTGGAATAGTGCTGCACCAGTTATTCTTAAATGAGGACCACCTGTAGAATGTAAGCAGGATGATATTTTGATAATACAAGTCACAGCTAATACAACTGGTTTATTAATTTCTATTTATTTATATGATTTTATAACTGCCCATCTTAGTAAATGATTCTGGGTGGCTTACAATTCCTCTTATTCCCAGTAAGTGGAAAATTGGTAAATGGTGCTTGGAAACATCTTACTTCCCCGGATAGATTAGGAAAAAAGTAATGTTTAGGGAAACATTTTTAAGTATGTGAAGATGTGGATTTAATTGTCATGGTTTGAAAGCCAAAAATTCCAAAGACAAATTTTCTTCTTTTTACACTTCCTTTTAAGGTGCTGTTGAAAAATATGGGACAGGAAAGAAAGCAAAATAATTTCCTAGAGAATTTAAGACCTCAAACTACTTCAGTACTTTAGAAACAACCAAGAAGTTCTATTTTTCTACTGAACTCAGAAATAAAGATCAAAGCATTCCAAATTTCCAGATATAAAATGTGTTTTATTTGTCCCTACCTTAAAGGAGCAGAAATAATATTTGCAATCTCCTATATTCCCCATTTACTCATGGCCTTTCCTCACTTGCACTTAATCACAGAATGAACAACAGTTCGCTTAGTGACTGTTCGAAGTTACAATGGCACTGAAAAAAGTGCCCCACAGCCACAGCCGAGCAAGACACCTACCTGCCCACCCGGCAGCGCTCTTCCTCCTGTCCAAGGTTTTCATTGTTGTGAGCATTTCTGTTGAGGATTGGCAGCGGGGGGGGGGGTGTTTGGTTTTTATTCCCCCCGTCTGCTGGGTGGTTGCAGCAGGTTTTGGTCACTGGGACACTGTGACCATCATAAATATGAATCAGTTGCCAAGCATCTGAATGTAAATCACAAAACCCTGGAGATGCTGCAACATTCCAGCTGATCGGTGCTTCTTCTGGGCTCAGAAGCGCCAGGATCAGTGCCGAGCTCCAGCTGGAGCCTGGCACTGATCCTGATGCTTCCACTGAGCCCTGACAGCCCCGAAGAAGCGCTGATCCTGGCGCTTCCGCTGAGCCCTGACAGCCTTGCAGCTCCAGCCATCTCTCACTCAGGCTTGTCCGGTGCTGCCACCGGTTCAGCTCAATCCCCTCCCCCACTACAACTTTTCTGGGATGGTCGCGTACCACCTGCCAAGTGCCAATGTACCACAGGTGGTACCCGTACCACTGGTTGAAAAGCCCTGCTTTATAGCACTCTCTGAGCTGTTTACATCAGCATATTGCCCCCAACAATCTGCCTCCTTATTTTACAGACCACGCAAGGATGGAAGGCTAAGTTAACCTTGAACTGGTCAGGATCAAACCCCTGGCTGTGGGCAGAATGAGCTTGCAATACTGCATTCTAACCATGGCTGCAACCTGTGAAAAGCTTTGAGTGAACCTTGAAAGATGGTGATATAGTAACCCAAGCCCCAGCACATTTAAGGGCTGGGGATTGGCAGATGTTCTACCACAAGCCTCTGATATTTGGTGGGAAGGAAGAGAAACAATGCTATAGGAATACACCAAACTCATTATTTAACTCATATTATATAAAGACATCACCACTTGGTGGCATCCTATCTTTGGAAGGATAGCAATTAACAGCTAACCCTAACAAACCCTAACAACGGAAATTTCATCCTAGCTTACTTTTCTGCCAAGTGACAAACTGGTGAACAGGATTTTAACTATCAAGGAAAGAGATAAAGGAATTCTTTAGCTGTTGTCCTCTCCTAAAGTATTTTCTACATGCATTAAAAGCTGCTGAATCTAACAGAATAACAGAGTTGGAAGGGACCTTGGAGATCTTTGAGTCCAAACCCCTGCTCAAGCTGGAAACCCTATACCATCTAGTCTTTTTTATTTTATCTAGTTTGATAAAAAGATTTGAACAAGTGTTGTTAAGGCTAAATGTATATTAAAACACTTTTTCTGAATCTCTCCTTCCACATATTTCAAAATTCAATCATTTGTTTAAAATCTTCAAACTGAATAAAAAAGATTTAGAAATTAAATATACATACACCCATTTCTTAATGCAACGTGCTACTGTCAGTACCGAGTTGTTATTAATTAAAGATCCGCCACATACATGCCGATATCGACCTGATCGAACACGATAAATCTGAAGACTAACTTGCCATGGCCATGCTCCAAGCTGAGCAATATGTCCACCTACAATTTGAGTCTCTGCTGTTATGTTAACTATAGCAGGCCTTGCTCCACATCCTGGAAATCAAAATGCAGTTATATTGTTAATTTTCAATTACTGTAAAAAAGCTAAAAATCAACACCAACATTCAACAATATACACAAAGTAATAACCAAAGAGCCTTTTAAAAACTTATCTGGATAAGAAATATTTGCTGTTACTGGACTAAATACTGTTAGGAGATTAATGATTTTAAAATACCACTAGCTTTCATTATTAGAAGAGTTGTCCAACTCAGAGGCCCCCAACCTTTTGGGCACCAGGGACCGGTTCCGTGGAGAGAGGTTTTTCCGTGGACTGGAGGATGCGTGGTTTTGTGTGCTGCCTGCATCTCATGGATGGGTCTTTGCTTGTTTGTGCGGCCCAGTTGCTGGCATACTGCGGCCCGGTACTGGTCCACTGACCAGGGGTTGGGGCCCCTGGTCCAACTTAGTCATTTGAACTGAAGCAGCAGTAAACTCAACAGACAAGTTTGGCTAATACTTTGATCTGCTACAGTCAATCGGATCAGCTGTAAAGAGATTTGGAGTTGTAATCCAAAATATGTGCAGGTGCTTAAATGCCTAATTCTGAACTCACAGGCAGTTCCCAACTGATGCCTTAGTAAAACAAGCTGTAAAAGTAACTGAGCTTAATCTCATGATACAATTCCTACACTGTGACCAGAATACAATAATTGATATGAATTCCCCCTTTCCTTGTAATATTGTTACAAAATTTTTGTTAGGCTAAGAAATTTGCACAAAGTTATCCAGTGAAATTGGTAAATCAGAAGTTTTGATTCCAAATCTTCCCAGTTCAACCATATTGGTTTATTATTTTCATTTTGGCTTACAAAATAGTATCTAGCAAC
This sequence comes from Protobothrops mucrosquamatus, assembly GCF_001527695.2. Lineage (NCBI taxonomy): Eukaryota > Metazoa > Chordata > Lepidosauria > Squamata > Viperidae > Protobothrops > Protobothrops mucrosquamatus. The sequence continues at coordinate 85,650 of NW_015386358.1, read as the reverse complement.
AATGGAATGGGAACCACTTAGGTGGAACAGTTAAGGCATCAGGCTAGAAACTGGGAAATTGTGAATTTTAATTGATCTTGAGCACAGTAACAACCACTTTTCCTCAGCTAATAAGGCAATGGCAAACCATTTCTGAATAATTTTGCCAAGAGAATTGCAATCTGAAATATTTATAAACTCCTCATAAGAGTATTTTAATTTATTTATATTCTGTCTTTATATATTATACAGCAGGCAAAAGCGCTTTTATTTAGAATTGCTACGGACATCCCAAGCTGCTTTCAACAGCTCTAATTAATGTGAAAAGTCAAATCTACAATACTAGCAACAATGCTAGCCTTCTTTGATAATAAACACAACTGTAATGATCAGAAGAGATAAATCCAAAGTAATTATGAATCAGCGTCCTTCAAGCTGAGAGTTAACAAATTGAATGCGGCCAGAGGCTTCTCAAAATTCCCTACACAGGAGTACCTACAATAAATTTACGGGCCGAGAGGTACAGAAAATAATTGGGAAAACTGTTGGGCCCATATATTCGGGACTGGATCTCAATGAAATGGTATCGACAATTGAGGAAACGGCAGCAGCCACGCCCGGGGTAAACTGTATTTCCTTCGCTCATTTCAAAAGTAAAGAAGAGGGAGAGAATCACACGTCCACAACCTAGATCGACGTAGGGAACGAAACCCTCGTACTGTCAGAACACAACTTTGCACAGACAAAGTTGTAGTAGCCCCCAATTATTTTTCCTCCCGAGAGCAAACGCCTGCGGCGCCCCCATTTATGCAATCGTGGTGGGCCTTTCGACAGCCACCACTGTTGCATAAATGGCAGCAGGGTAGCTCGGCGGACTCCTCCTTTTCGGGAGGAGACGTTTCCGACGACGGCCTCGGCCCTCGCGTTCCCTCGGCGAAGGATTCCCGCGCGCTCCGCTGACGGCTTTTCCCCTCAAGCTCGATCTGTTAGGCTATCCCGTCCGAAGCAGCACGATGGCGATCAAGGGCCGAGCTCGACGCCCTGCGAGGACGGAGCGAGGCCAAGCTCACCGTCGGTAAGATTCAGGGAGGACAGGGCTTTGGGCGCGGCTTCCCTGAACCGCACAAGCAAAGCCCAAAAGGAAAAGGCGGCGGCGGCGGAAAAGTTGCGGCTCATCGTCCGTCTACGAAGCAAAATGGCAGGCGAGGGCCGTCGAGGATCAGGTGACAGGGCGCGCGAGCGACGGTTTTTCTCGTCAGCCTCGCGGGGCGTCCCTCGCCAAGGCTGTCCCCTGGTGCAAATCGAGGGGGAAGGCGACGTCTTGCCTTCAACCGCCCACCGAACCGCCCGATTGAAATAACCGCTGGCTGAATCGGGGTGGGGTGTGTGTGTGTGTGTGTGAAGGCCCTCTTCGCTACCATAACGGACCCCTTGGCTATTCTGATTCTGACTGGCAGAATCTTTCAAAGTAATGGGGGGCGCAGAGCCACCTTATGGACAGATGGGCTGCAAACAAATTTAATACATGAATAAAACAAATTTAATAACTAAATAGAAAATAAAAACATTCTTAAACCATCAGGCTGCTCTTCGATGTCGGATTAACGGGAACGTGCCACTTCATGGTGCAGCAATGACTTGAATTGGTTACGGTCATCATAGGAGAGAAAGAAGAAATATTGCCAATGCATTATCAGGAGAAAATATATTAGAATCATATATAAGAGGCAGCAAAACTCATTCCGTTCCGTTTCCCCTCCCCCCCCCCAGCTCAAAGTATATTTCCCAGCAAGCATGGGCTGAAGGGATCGACTCCCATGCAAATCACGATCCTTTGGATGCAAAACATACTCGTTGTTTGAATGGTATGACACAAAAATGTTACACCATGTGTTGCTACGAAATTCTGGCACTCCGACTTTGGTCTGATCCCTGAATTTTAGAAACATTTACTGTTGCAAAAGAGCTTCTTTGCCTACCCAAAAATAAAAAACGCTAAGATAAAACAAAAAGCATTTATTGAAGAGAGTCAAATGTTTGTATAAGGTACAGGAAGAAATAATACATTCAGTATATGTGATATTTCAGAAAGCAAGCAATAAAACAATGAAAAACATTGATTATGTGTGACACTTGAACAATAAAAACATTGATCTAGATTACATTCCACTAGTGGCAAATATATGGATTGCATTACTTTCTTTCTCAACTGGATGTGTACTTTCTTAAAACTTGTGTGTTCAAGGACTTTGAGAATATACTATTGTTTATTGCTGAAAAGACAAGTTCTCCTACACCAAAGAAACTGCCTTGGCTAAGAAGAAAGGGAACAGGTTTTTCTGAAATTAGTAAAGAGGCCTAGACTGCAATGTTAAAAATGTTAATATCACCTTTTAAAACATTGATAATGAACCCTAACATTCGAGGTAACAAATGGCAGACTAAGATTTGTGATTTGAAATTGCTCTGACAGGCTATTGATAGTGAGTAATCTCTTCTAATGGAAAGATCCTGCAAGTTATTTTTAGATCACATTGAGCCAGGCTCTGATAATGACCAGAAGGTTTTTATATTTAACTGACTGTAATGAGCTATTGATGTTAGGCATAGATAAAATGGTTGGACTTTGAAGCTTGAAAACATGCAAATGCAAGTAGATAAATAGGTAGCATTTCAGTGGGAAGGTTAACAATGTTCCGTGCACCTCGGCATATAGTCACATCGGCAATGACTATGAGTGCATTGTGGTACATTTACTGCATTCAACTTATTTTTCTCTCATATTTAATACATATCATATAACAAAGTGAACAGACGCTTACTCTTAACCATAGCTACTTTCAATTATGATATTCTTTTGAATTACCTACAAGGGTAGACAAAGGACAGTGTTTCACTATTTTTCTTCCTTAAGTAAGAGTTTCCAGTTAATATTAACAGGAAAGGAATGCTTGAGCCCACAGACACTCCAATTTTATCCAAGCATGCTCACATTGTTCTTTGCAAACTAGTAGAGGTCCAAAACCTAATCTGCAAGCCAAGATACTTTTGCCTATACCCCACCAGCTAGAAGGCACATAACATGCAATATATTGACAAAATCAAAATGTGCCTTAAAACGTGCTAGTAAAGTGTGATTGAAATATTTTCACATTCTATCACTTTGGATTATTAGTTTTTCACTCTTTCTCCCTTTACTCAGTCTTCTCATTTGTTTACCCTCCTATACATTCATGTTTCTCCTATATGTGTCCCATTTTTGGGACGGAGTATCAAAAGTGTTATGTCAGGTTAAGATCACAACCCTGCATTAACTTGCTTGGTATACATTTAAGAGAGCTGTCTTCTTGTCCCTTCCCATGATGTCTGTGGTATGTGATCTCCATACCACATACTTGGCATTATGGCATTAAGTATGTTTATTCATTTATTTGTCTCCTGCCTTTATTATTTTTTNCTGGCCTAAGGGTTTTTAGCTTGGTTTTATAATAATTTTTAAAAATAACAAAGGCCTAATAATATTTCATTTTAATCAACATTTTAACTTTAGTATTTTCTGTATTTATGTATTTGTTTTAAAAGGCTGTAAGCCGCCCTGAGTCCGCAGGGAGAAGGGCGGGGTAAAAATATAAATAATAAATAAATAAATAAATAATAAGTACCATTTCAATTATTTGGAGAATTGTTGATAATTCCAATATCAGCAAGTTTGTTTTTAATTAAATTAAATTAAATTGCCACACTCAAGAAGACTGTTTATTTAAGACTCTAGGTTGCACCCATTTTATTCACTTATGCATATTTATTATTTATATTTCATTTTTTAAAATCACCTATCAGCCTCAAAGAGGGATTTTTTTGGTATAGAAAACATCTATATTTTAATGCATATATATGAGTCATTTATACAGTTGCTAGGACATATAGAAAGTTTATCTTGCGGAATAAACACCCAGCAGTTGTTATTGATCACACTTTTTCATATTTCAAATCCAAAGCTAAAATCATTATATGTTTGTGGGAGATTCATGTCTAAAAAAATTCACTTTTTACATCTTCATGATTTTTTCCAAAGAAATACTCTATAGGGTTTAAAAAAATAATAATACAATGGAGCATCCAAATAACTTCAAAATACTTTATTTGAAAATACTCTTAATTATCTGGTATCTTTTAATAAACATAATTTATCCTTCACAGTGAAAAATATAAATTTAGGGTAGATTTGTTTAAAATTAACTAATCATGTATATGATTGCTATAATGTTTAAGAACTGACTTCATTTTCATATTTTAGTGTGTTTGGAAAGATATTAAACTTATAGACCATTATTTGAATGTAAATATGATGGAAGGAAGATTTAAATTGTATGGGCATTTTTAAAAAGCAAATTTTGATAATGGTACTATTCCCAAGAAAAAACAAATACATTTAAAGAGCAATAGAAATTTACTGCATACAATGGAAAGAAACTGCCATTTTACAGAATATGGAAGACTGTCCACCACACCATTAAAAAGATCAGGAGGCAATGAAGTTCCACAGTTACAATTTTACTCTGTAAATAATTGTTTATCCAACTTATATAATTAATTGTCTTAACATAAACTCCTGGATGTCTTGGGCGACCACAGCCATAGCCAAAGCTGGTAATTCCTATCAAATAAAACTTTGTAGTGGTTGGAAGGTAGCATGTCAGAGGACCACCACTGTCTCCCTGGAACAGGAAAAGCCAATAATATGTTTTAATATATTTTTAATTTTTAGGAAGCAACAGATATCAATTGTCAAAAGAAAATACTAGGAAAAAAAGAAAAGTTTCTAGGAAAAATAAATCTGGAAAACCTAAACAATCTTACTCTAGTTTGGTAATACACAAAGTAGGCCAATTAGATATAATTTCTTGGAAAATCAACTACCTGCTCAATAGGCTTGCCCCAAAATCAAGCTATGTATCTAAGAGTATCCTCCAGTTTTAGCTATCATAAGAAAGCATTTTATACGTGGCTAATGAAGACAAATCACCTTATCCTTTATTTTCAAATTGTCTATTTTGGAGACAGGTAAGTAGTCCAAATACACAGAACAGAAACAAAATAAATTCTAATTTTGCTATAGAGTTTGCTATTATTCTGTAAAAGCAGCAATTTTTAAGGAATTGATTAAGTCAAACCATAACTATTGTTTCACATAGTGCAAAGTTGGGGTTTATTTGATTGATCTTGAAAAAGCAAATTATATCCTGGGAGGTAAGCAAGTTATGTTAAGATATTAAGTCAATTTCTAGGTTCATTTTTCAATAATTGATAATGCTGAAAAAATGAAATTGTAACAATATAGTAGACTCAGAAAATTCAGGATTTTTCAGAAGTTTTGAATAACATTTTGACTTTACTAATCTTTCAGGATAGTCCTCTTCTTATATCAATTCACTTTTAATTCATCCATCCCTGATGACTTACATCAGTGGCTCCCACACCCCTAGAACACTTCTGATATATTCTTGCACCCCTTACAAAAGTTTTAAATAACAAATTATGCGTATACACTATATTTGAAACTTCTAAATCCAAGTTTTGGCATCCCCTGGAATATTGTCTCACACCCCCGGTTGGGAACCTCTGACTTACATGGACACATCCATGTATTTTCTTGGCATAATATGAAAGTGACTTCTCAGTGCCTTCATTTTTTTTTTTGCAAGTCAATTGGCTGAGTTAATTGTCTTTTACATTTTTCCTGAGGGGAGAATTATTCTCATTTTTCAATTCTGTACTGTAAGAACTGTAGAATATAGCATAGGTGGAAGAAAAATAACCATGATTATAATTCCTAATTATTTTTTTAAAAAAACTAGGCTTTGACTGTAGCATATCTCTGCTGAATACTGCACTTCCAGAAAAACATTTCTTTTGTGGGTACTCTGGATATATCCAGGTAATTTTATTCATAGGTCTCCATTATAGTTGGAGGGGTCCCAACTTAGATATTTACCTCAGATTGGAAAAGAATGAGAGCTGGGAAATTGCTTGGCCACTTTATCGCATAAAGAATTCAGTGGTTCTTTCCTGGGACAGAAAAACAGAACGGCAGTTTATTCTGATCCCATTCATCAACAAAAGTAATTTTGGCCCCATCCATTAGCCAAAGGAATAAGTATCACAAACTACTATTCAAGGAAGAACTCCAAAAATTAAAGTATAGTCTTCCTGAGCTGTGTATAAACACTAGCATATTCTTTCCACTTTGAATAATTCATCGGTCTCATCTTCCCTTCATTTGTATATTTTTTTAGATTGCTAGCATGAGGGCAAGATCTGTTTCCCTTCTGAAACTGATCTGAACTCTTTGAGAAAATGACTGTCAGAAAATCTGCTTCAAATCAGGAGCCTACTGTAGATAGTAAAGAAATATGCAGTAAAGAAATAGCAGGCTATAGGTAAATTGTAATAATATGTAATAAAGAGTAATTAAAATATATTGTCCAAGCACCTGCGCAACAAGCTTTGCTAACATAATCTAAACTAAAATTCTTTTTACCTGGCAGCTATCAATACCTCCAGCTGGAAAGCCAGCACAGAACATATTCAATGTAATTGTTCCAGCATACCAGCTGGGTTTATTACACAAATTCTGTGGAATCATATCTACTTGAGCTTCTTGTAATATTAAGTTGTTTTCACCTGTAAAAACATATAACATATCATGACATTGTGAAACAAATCAGTCATTACTTAAGACAACTAAGCTTTTCTGATATATTCTACCAAGCTTACATTATACTTAACATTCCAAAAAGTATACTGCTGATCAAAATAATCTTCAAGATTCATTCTAGTATTTTGGAGTTGTGTCTAATTTTATTTGGCATCCAACTTAGAATCAAGATTATACAGAACAGTAAGTGCTGTTGAGATTTTTGTTCCTTTTATTATTTTATTTCTATTCTCATTAATTGTTACATCTCAAAGGCTTAATTGTCCTTTTGTGGTTAGTTTGTAATGGTGTAGGATTGATTTTTATGAATTCATTTTTGTGCTCATTCTTATTTGTACAGTCAGCATGGCTGAGTTCAACAAGGATGAAACAGGAATCAATAAAATCAGGGCCAAATTACTCCCCAGTGCTTTAGACTAGATTTTAAAAAGATGTTATTTTTGTAGTTATTATGGCATTAAGTATGTTTATTCATTTATTTGTCTCCTGCCTTTATTATTTTTTTTAAAAAAAATCAAGGTAGTGAACATACCCAACACAGTGATATATANGTTGTCTAAAGGGTGGATCAGTAAGATAATTAAGACAATATTAACTAGCTATTATATGCAATGAATCTTAAATTATACTCGGATTTATTTCATGTAATCCTGATGAAGAAAATATCACTTTAATTTCAAGGATTTCTCAAGGTAATTCTTTCTTCTGATAGATGAAGAAAAATAAACCAAAATTTTGAATATTGTAAAGTAATAGCTCTATCAAAATCTTTGAATCAAACTAAGAGTGTATACTAGTATTCCTTCAAACTGATTGCCCCTTGAAGTTTAAAATTTTTTTAAAGTTTTAAAAACTTTAAAATTTTAAAAAAAAGTTTAAAAACTCTGGAGTCTGCTAAATTGGTGAAACTCTTATTTCCACTATTTTGGCATTTTTTATTAAAATATTTCTGAAATTTCAGAGGCAGTTTTATATGTGTGGTGATGATTTTTTATAAGTTACAGTTTCAGTGTTATTTGCCCTCTCAAAGTTGAGGACCAAACAACTTTCAGCATATGGGTCAATAAACTCTACAAAAGCCAGACAAATTATACTGAGAAAGATTAAGTTGGGTTGATAGAGTTAACAAAAGTAGGCTAATTATGACTAAGTATGTTTATTTGTTGCAGAATGAATGCCTGATGGGATGGGGAGAAGTTATGAAATGGAAAACTAAGGGGAATGAGTGTAATGAAATAAAATGTTTAGAATCATTAATTTAGCTACATCATATTACATTTGCTTCATTGTCATTTTAACAGAAATGCTGCAAATTATAATGATGAAGTGTGCTGTTCTTGGTGCTGAAGGTATTTATGTTTAATCTTTAGCAGGCTAAACCCTGCCTAGTGAAATCTTTTGATGGTTGTTTTTTAGTTTCAAATGCTGGAAAGTACAAGTAGCCAGATTCATCAGCATTCTAAATAGGCAGTCTTTTTAGTTTGTAAGATTAAAAAAGCAAATGCTTTGTGGATAAGAAATCTGTTCAGGCTGCTCAAAGCTAATTAGTAAGGTCAGGAACAGAACTAAATGTAGTCTGGACAGCCAAAAGTGACAGTAAAAAGAGCTGCTACTGATCACTATAATGAACTGAAAGGAAAGAGCTACTGTATCTTTCAGAGCTCAGAGCCTAGAAAACTTAACATATTTTAAGAGTACAATTAGGATATCAATTTGGTTTCAATGCAAGTTCATGCAACTAACTTCACCATGTCTATGTAAAGCCTTTAAGTTGAGTTTGATTTCTGATGTCCACACAATTTTCTTGGCAACAGTACAAAAGTGGTTTCCTGCTTCCTTCTTCTTAAGACATCTTTTGATTTCCCACACTAGCCTATAGCACAAGTACTAGTCTTTGAAAATCTCCCATTTGGGTATCTTCTTTAGCTTCTGAGCTTAGACATTGTGATCCATATGCTGTCATTTGCTGATGCTTCCTCTATGTTATCTATTCCAAAATCCTGTACAAGAGGACACTGAATTAGGTAAACTGTAATTCACAGACAACTAGAGTAGATGGCAGCACTAGTTAACCTAATGAGAGCCAGTTTGGTATACAGATAGTATAGTTTTGACATTACAAAGGCAATTGGGCCCAGAATTTCCATCACTAAGCAATCCTGTTGTAAAGTGTGACAGCACATGACCACATCATTTAGAGACAAGTTCCTCTTGCAGCTGTTAAGCCAGGATCATGGATCATTAAGTCAATATGTAATCTTGACTCCTTGTAATTTCCTGCCAGCTTCCAACAACCAGTTAGTGGGGAAGCTAGCAGGAAGGTATAAGACCCAGACAGCTTGTAAGCAAGCTGCCAGACATGTAACTGGCTGATGCTGGGTAGAAGAGATAATGATAGGTGAACAGCTGCAACCCTCTTAAGTGCAAGCCAGTTGCCAAACATCCAGATTTCAATCACATGACTATGGGGGTGCTGGGACAGCCTGAAACTTTAGAACCAGTTGTAATTATCACTTGTTCAGTGCCATTTTAACTTCAACTTCAACCAGTTGCTAAACAAATTAACCAAGGACTACCAGTAGTACATATAGTGCTGGCCTAAAAAACAGGCAATGGCAAACTACTGCTCTACTGCTGCAAAGAAAGCTGCATGATTGTAAGTCACAGGAGTTAAAACTTAAATTGAAGGGGACTTTTTAGTTCAGGCAAAGGCAGATACAATCTGCTGTTAATAGAGCTCCTTTCTGCCCTTTCTCTGTACTGAAGGCAGTGGTGGGATTCAGCCAGTTCGCACCACTTCGGCAGAACCGGTAGCTAATTTTTTGTTGCTCAGGCCCAGAATGGACTTCCGGAAGCGGCATCCGCACAGAGAACCGGTTGTTCACATATTTGAATCCCACCACTGACTGAAGGTTACCTTGTTCAACATTTGGGGGAAGGGAGGATGAAAATAATTGCTTCTACATGTTTAGCTTCTTTCATATAAATCCAGATCCAAGACTTCTCAGATATAGAGGCCCAGTGCCAAAATAAAAATAGCCTTTCTGTGCCCTATATTTGTAAAAACCTAATTTCACTATCCAAGATTTTCAGCATTCCCTTAAGTATAAATTAAGCCTAGTTTTCTTATAAACATGTGAAATGCCATGAATAGTGAATAGTAACAGCAAAACGTTTGCCAGAAACGTAATATTCTTAACACTTTAAAAGAGAACCAAAAGAACTATGACAAATACAGTGACATATGCTTACTTCTATTGTATGGTTGTGTGAGAAAAATAATTTTATTGAAAGTTATTGTTATCTGCTAAAAGCCTCCTTGATGAATAATATTATCAAGTGTATTGATTTAGTTGAGGCCTTCTGCCTACTGTAGTAATATTTGTAATCAGAGCTGTGGCTTTTTGCACAACACTGCACTTTTGCAAACTTGCATATTTCTTTATATATTTAGAACACAGAAACTTGAATGTCTGAGAATTAAGGAACTGTTTTTGTACTAGTATGTGATTTGTGCAATGACACGTGTAACAAAGCGTTATGTGGAAAAGCTGTGGTTGGAACAAGAACTGAAAGTAGTGTTACTGCAAGATAACTGATTACTGTTGTAAAATGTTTGTGGTTTTAAGGTATAAAAGAGTGGCACTGAAAAGGAGTTGGGCCAATTGCTCACTATCCATCACTCACTGACAGCTTGTGCATTTGGTCCTCATTGCAATGGGTTTTGGTATGTAATTGCTATGTGTTCTAAATTTCAATAAACCTCTGGATCCTAAAGTGAGATGTTTATGGTGTGTTGTCTCGTTTTAACAAGTTTTTCCCCTGACAGTTGTTAAGTTTTAATTGTTTTTGTTGCACAGTAATTTTTAATCTGATGTTTGTACATTGTCTCTATATAAATGCCACAGAAATAATAATAGAAAAATACCTTTTTCCTTTGTTTTACCCCATCCAGATATGTAACATGGATACTGTCGATTTGTCAAAAGATTTGTGACAGGTAAGCAGATTGGACGAGCATAATCACTGAATCTGATAGATCTGACTAGTGTTATCAAGGCAATATCATTGTCATATGTGTCTGCCATATAATTAGGATGTATATTGATAGCTTTAATCCGACGTTTTATTGTATGAGAATTATCATTAAGATTATGCAAGCCAAGTACAACCCTCCAAAGGGCTGGGTTCCTAGGACAGAACAAAACTTTTATATGGATTATTATTATTACATTGCTATTTTATAACTTCTATGACATGGAAATCATTTTTATTCCCTTCTCAGTAAACAATAAATCACTAAGTATAGATCTTGATTAAAATTGGATTATGTGGCTAAAACAAGGATCACTGCAGAAAATAACAGAATTACCAATAAAAAAATATTCTTTTTCTCAACTATCACTCCACCCAATTAAGTATCCTGCTTCCCACAATAACTGCTTAGATGCTTATAGGAAATCTATATATGTCTCTCTGGTGGTAGCATATACTCAGCATTACTTATAGCCAATGAAAGCATTTTCCAATCTAAGCCCTTTTTAAAGTCTCCAAGTAAGTGCATCACTCTTGCAAACTTCTTAAAATTTTCTGTATTTTACTACAGTAAAGTTTCAATTTTATTCAGTTTCTGTATTGAAACTAATCAAATCATTAATACAGCACTAGACCAAAATTAATCAGTTTCTGTAAGTGTCACAGGTATTTTACAAGTAATGCTAGTTCCCAAAATAGTGATCTTTCTGATCTTTTAAATGTTTAATTATAGGCTGATATGTTGCAAAGTAAAGAACAACCTGTAATACATTTTTAAGATCAAAAGTGTCTTTGAAGTCTAATTTAATAAAGTTGGCTGCACCAAAATGCAAGATGCCTAGGTACCCAGAAGAAAGATAAGCTGAGGTTAGCAGGGAAAAGATCTCTTTTTTAGAGAGCTTCAAACAGAAGCCGGATGATTATCCGCCAAAGACAGTCTACAGTAGTGGCTTTTGCACTCAGTGGGGGCTTGGTTTAGGTGACCCCAAAAGTCCTTCCAATTCTATGATTCTCCAATGCTGAAAGTGTTACCCTTGCATCCTTCAGCTAGTTGAAAAATAATGTACGTATGTAGGTATGTATCAATTCATCCATCCGATTTGGAAAACAATGGCGGGGAAGTGAGTGGAGAAGACAGCATGGCGAGCCTATTGCTTTTCTCACAGCCCACCTTTCTTGATAATTTTTGTCATTTATGTTTTATTAATATCTGACTTTGGCCATATTAACAGTAAAAAGATGTTTAAGAAAGGTAACCCCTGAATTGGCAAAGAATCAGGGGAAATGCAGAAAGGGCTGATTTAACTGGATATTTAAAACTTAAATGATCAGATTTAAAGCTTTCATATGCAATGTGTCAATAGAGACTCTTCTCTTAGGTTCAGTCAACTGCAAAAGCCAAGAGATAATATATTTGTAAAAAAATCAGGTGGAAAAAGAAAATTCATTAAAAAACTCATGGACTAAGAAAGATAAACTGAAATGGAAATCAAGTGTTATATTTCAAGATACTAGCCCTGCCATTATTAAAAAAGGGGAATAAGATATAAAGGGGGGGGTTTTCCTCTCAAGTATTTCAACGAGGATAAATTATTTCTAGGCTCTCAAAGATAAACAAAGAACAAATTAAATAACCATAAATATTTCATGAAGAATTACTAGAGAACCATCTGTAATGTTTAAAGAACTGATACTCTTTATGAGAATACAATGAGATCCTTTAACATTTGGGACTCGTAAGATGGTAACTAATTGTAACATAAATGTTGGATGTTGTTTGAACATGTTGGGAAATAAGACAAAACACAAAGAACAGCAAAGTATTATTTAAGTTAGGAAAGGCATGTTAAATCTCAATTTTTGATATATAATTATATATTTGGTCAGTACTTCTTTGGTCAGTAGATTTATTACACCCAATTGAAGAAAAAGTATTAGAATGGAAAGGTACATACTCTGATATTTTAATGCAGTGGGCTGCTGTCAACACTATGATTGTATTAATTAAAGATCCACCACATACATGGACATATCCTACACCAATTGCATAAACCTGAAGACTAATTTGCCAAGGCCATGCTCCTAGCATAGCATCATGTCCACCTACAA
>NW_015386358.1:69078-71357 GCF_001527695.2 Protobothrops mucrosquamatus | reverse complement strand
TCCCCAAGAGCTGGGAACAGGTAAAATATAACTATTTATTTTCGAACAGATCCCAGCACAGAAATTCAGGGGCGTTCCCTCGGCGAAGGATTCCCGCGCGCTCCGCTGACGGCTTTTCCCCTCAAGCTCGATCTGTTAGGCTACCCCGTCCGAAGCAGCACGATGGCGATCAAGGGCCGAGCTCGACGCCCTGCGAGGAGGGAGCGAGGCCAAGCTCACCGTCGGTAAGATTCAGGGAGGACAGGGCTTTGGGCGCGGCTTCCCTGAACAGCACAAGCAAAGCCCAAAAGGAAAAGGCGGCGGCGGCGGCGGCGGAAAAGTTGCGGCTCATCGTCCGTCCACGAAGCAAAACGGCAGCCGACTTAGCACGCCTTCTCCCTCAGGCAAGGGTCAGGTGACAGGGCGCGCGAGCGACGGTTTTTCTCGTCAGCCTCGCGGGGCGTCCCTCGCCAAGGCTGTCCCCTGGTGCAAATCGAGGGGGAAGGCGACGTCTTGCCTTCAACCGCCCACCGAACCGCCCGATTGAAATAACCGCTGGCTGAATCGGGGTGGGGTGTGTGTGTGTGTGTGTGTGTGTGTGTGTGTGTGTGTGTGTGTGTGTGTGTGTGTGTGTGTGTGTGTGAAGGCCCTCTTCGCTACCATAACGGACCCCTTGGCTATTCTGATTCTGACAGGCAGATTCCAGCTGGTTACCTTCCAAAGTAATATGGGCGCAGCCTTAGATCTTGAAGCATTTTTGAGGCTGCTCCTGTGAGATCCATTATGGTTTGTGGTGGGAACAGCTTCCTCATGTATTCTGGAGATTACTGAATATATCCTAGAGCAGTGATGGCAAACCTTTTAGAGACTGAGTGCCCAAACTGCAACCCAAAATCCACTTATGCATAGTAGAGTGCCGGGTGGGTCTGGCCCATTGGCTGGGTGTGGCCCATTGGGTGGGCATGGCTGGATGGGACTAAAAAGTTCAATCAATCAATTACAACTTTGTAAGATTCCCCCCCCCCCCAGAAGTTGAAATTGACTGAATCTTTTTTTTTTTTTGCACACAACGGTGGAGGCCTAAAGCGAAAAGGTTTTATAAAACCCAGCTGAAGGCCTAGGACTGGGGCGACGGTGTGTGTGCCCACAGAGAGGGCTCTGAGTGCCGCCTTTGGCACCCGTGCCATAGGTTTGCCACCACTGTCTTAGACCCAAAGAAGTATTTCTTGGGTTTTGTGTTATATTATCTGTGAATATTTTAACTTCATTTACCTAAACAGTATAGTTAACCTTTTCAAAGTATTTCCACTTTACACGAATGGAATGTAACCCCTGTGAATCAGCAGTTTTATTAGATCAAGTCCAGGTTTTCATGAAATTTTCTCTAGTTGAAAGAATAATTTACTTTTTCCGAAACTTACTCTTCAGCCTACCCATTCTTCATTTTGTCCTTATGTTGCTAAGAATATGGTCTATATATCCTCAGAGTCATCAAGACTGAAAGAACACTAGATAAAATTAATGTGTGATAATCTGAAGAACTGCAGACTAGTATAATCACAGAAAATTATGATTACTGGCATAATGATTTCAGGTATTGGGACGTTTCTTGTTATCATTCTGGATATTAATCAAAAACAATATGTATTAATGAATTAAAATGTGACTTTTATATATTCTTTGTACATAAACATTTTATTTTGTTCTAATGAAGATGTTATACATAATTATATTGCTAAAAAGGAAGCTGAACAAGCAAAGTAATTATTAAGATCAAACTTTCATATATGATTGTAGTTCAAAGACTGCAAAATTATTTTAGATATTGTCTGAACACTTTAAGTTTAGAAGCTAAAATTGGCATAACCTGATATAATATACCTGGCAGGTTTTATTTTAAATTCTGGCAAAATAATTTTTTAATTTAAACTTGTAGCAAGTTAGCTATTTATGTAAAGCAATTTCTGCTGGAGTTACTGTGTTTCCAAGCAATGAAATACTGACATGAAGAACTATTCGAAGATTATTCCAATCTAGTAGAATAACTATTTTCCTGTTCATAGGGTTAATCCATAGCACAGTGAAAAAGGTAAAGAAAAACTGACATTTCGGATTTGTCATTTTAGCTAATAAATGTGTATTTATCCAACTTATATAATTAAACATTTTTACATAAACACCTGAATATTTTGGTGGACCACACTCATATCCAAAGTAAGTAATTCCAATAGGATATAACCTGGTGTCATTTTAGAAACAGCACATCAAAGGTCCACTGCTGTCTCCCTGAAACATGAAAA
>NW_015386358.1:64476-69036 GCF_001527695.2 Protobothrops mucrosquamatus | reverse complement strand
TGACATTTCGGATTTGTCATTTTAGCTAATAAATGTGTATTTATCCAACTTATATAATTAAACATTTTTACATAAACACCTGAATATTTTGGTGGACCACACTCATATCCAAAGTAAGTAATTCCAATAGGATATAACCTGGTGTCATTTTAGAAACAGCACATCAAAGGTCCACTGCTGTCTCCCTGAAACATGAAAATATTACATAGCAGTTTTTATTTGTGACATTGTTTTGAATTTTGTATGCTATTATTGAAGTAAAAAAATTATAATCCACATTTAGAAATGATATCGGTCTGTAATTTTTTATCTGGGTCAAGTCTGAATCTTCTTTTGGTATTAAAGTAATATTTGCTTCTGTCCATGTACTTGGAAGTTTAGCCTCCATCTTTCAAGGTGCACTTAGTGTATCTTGTAAACATTTATATAACTGCCTGTAGCCCATCTAGTCCCTGTGTTTTTTCATTTTTGGGGGTTCTTATAGCCTCTGTTAATTCCATTTGTATTTATTTTTTACTCATAACTTCCTTCTAAAATCTACTAAAACATACAAAGAAAGAATATTGTTGATTTTGGAAATGTTATATCTCTGTGCTCTATATGGTTCTCAATGGATTTTTTTTAAGGAAAAAGTTTTTTCTTGGCTTAACATGCTACTATAAATTAGTGGTTTTGAACTATGCTCCAACACTGGAAGTTTTTAAGAAGAGACTGGACAGCCGTTTGTCTGAAATGGTGTAGGGTTCCTGCCTGGGCAGGGGGTTGGACTCGATGACCTCCAAGGTCCCTTCCAACTTTTTTTTATTATTATTATTATTATTATTATTATTATTATTATTATTATTATTATTATTATTATTATTATTATTATTATTATTACAACACCATAACCCACTTATAGTTTATTACCAGTATAGGTCATCTGCAAAATCTTATTACTTCAACTTACAAATTTTTCTAATGAGGTTATATTTACCTAAATTGCTGTTTAGAGACAGAAAAACATGCTGATCAATTTACTGATTGAGAAGAGCCATCAATAATTTTCATTTTTTTAATATTAAAAACTTGTAGGTTTTTTTTAATACTATAAAATTAGCCCAGCCCAATCCCTATATGATGTTACCTGGCTGAGAACGAAAGTAAAATAGTAGACTGAAATTACAAGCATACAATCTGTATTCAACTGCAATTTTTTTAATGACAGTGAATATATGGCATACATGGCAACATTAGGCATTTGTCATATGCATTTCTTTTGAATTTATATGGAATAAGATAATTTTACAAATTATTAGTCCCATTCAGGAGGGAAAAGTGTTTTCACGAGAGACCAGTCTTATTGATATAGTAAAATAGTCTTATATTTTCATCCATTTTATAGTCAATATATCTATCTATCTATCTGTCTGTCTATGATTCAAGCTTTTCCCTTTTTAAAATAACAGTTTAAATACATGTTTTTCAATTTATTTAGGCTATGTAGGTGAAATATTACAAAATGTATGCTAAACATAATATATTCATATTATTAAATATTGTTTTATAACTATAAGAGGAAGTAATATTTAAAAGACCATCTGATATCATGTCATTTTTTCATAGAGACATATGGATTGCTATCCATCTTATTATCAACAAAATTAGAACATTATGAATGTTCATAGTAGTAGTTCTGCTTTGTAAAAGAGTTTTCAACCAATTTCTGTAATTCACTAGACGTACATAGATGCCTGGATTATTTGGTCGGCCACAGCCACGGCCAAAGCTGGTTATTCCTACCAGATAATAATGTGTGGCATCTCGGATATAACACATCAATGGTCCGCCGCTGTCTCCCTAAAAAATGAAGGAATTAACTTGCTTAGAATACACTTACCGTACATTTTAAGATGCTGAAGGCCTATTTTGACATGAATTGTTAAAATATTTTTTCTAAGAAAATATGTAAAGTTTGAATTAGGCAATCTTGTGTCTTATTTAGAGAGCAGTGCTACAAAGTGCACTTAGCAAGCAACCCATTTAATTCAATGGGGCTTCCTTTTGGATAAGTGGTGCAAGATTGCTAAATTACTAAATTTAAACTACTAACATTACTAAATTTCTTCATTGATATTTTGGGCATTCCAGTTCCAGTATAAATATGTTTATTCTGAAAGTCAAGATACAGACTAAAAACACATAAGAATATTTATCCTCTGTTAAGTTTTATAATTACTATATATGTAATGTTGTAATGAACCACTTTCAACCTCTATTTCAAAATTGTTTTGTATGGACACAAAGTAGTTGAAATATTCTGAGCAAAGTAAAAATATTAGTTGAACTAAATTGTGATGCCTGTTTTCCTGCAAAAAGTGTCAGCTAATTTTATTTCGTAGATTTGTAAATTTATTTGCTTGACTGGTACCAATCAGGATTTTATGGCAAAAAATAAAATAAAAATGAAATTATTTCAGTTTTACCTGACAGCTATCCACAGCTCCACCTTCAGAGCCAGCACAAAACATATTCATTGTTACTGCTCCACCATACCAATCGTATCTATTACATATATTTTGTGGAATAATATCAACCTGTGCTTCTTGTAATATATATATTTTTTCACCTTTAATGAAAAAATAAAAAGTAATGCTACAAGTATACTTATGCTTTTATTTTTTTTTAAAATACTGGTATAACTCAATAAGGAAAATTGCTGCCTACTGACAGCTATTTACTTTCTGAATAGCAGCTATGTTTTTAAAAACAAAAATGAATCCATTGTCTACAATGATCTATATATATTTGGGAAGGAAGCCATATATTTTTATACGTCATTAATAGAGATTAGTAAGAGTTTTTATTTTGCTGAGTCCTACATGATTGGTGTGAAGTAAATATATGGTACCCTGCTAATATACATTATTATGACCAGCACTCACAATAAACCTACTGACTTACTTTAATAATCCTATGCAAGAGAGTTAACTAGATTTTTCATGAATGAATTTCTGAAGCAAAGTACTACTTTACTCTTACTAGTTCAGTATGGAAGAATATGCACATTATTTACATAGCAGAGTTTAGAATAGCGGTATCAAGTTTCCTGAGTGATTGGTAGAATGTCAATACATGTCTAGGAAGGTTGGAAAAGTTCATGAAACAGGATTCATGGGGAGTGGAATATTTTAACTGAAAGCAAGTGATAGTAAACACGATTGTTTGTCCTGTGTTACATGAACCTACACTATGCAGTTTTTTCTCTTACATGATTTTGTCAAAATTCTTTTCTCTCATAACAATGGCAAACAATTGTATCTATACAGTATAGATGCAATTATACCAACTCATTGTTCTTGATCTTTGAACCGATTCTCCCTCTCCATTAATCATTATTTCTTGATTCACGCTCTTATCTGATACATGAAAATACCGAAGTACAATTCCTCAGTCGAAATACTTTGTTTAAGAGTAAGTATTTATATATATACTGTAATTCACAAAAATATCCACTTTCATTTTTCAAAAAGAATCAGCCTTGTTTATTACTTATTGTCATGAAAACAGTGCTTAGTGAAATTGTAGAAACTGAAGAGATAGCTGCATATAATGCTCGGTAATTGATGGAACAAAAGCAATATAAGCACACACTATTGACTGCAATCACACACACTCACACAACTAATTGCTTGTGTATCATAAAGGTCACCACAGGCTTTTTCCCCACTTAATGGGATAAATGGAATTAACATAGAAAGATTTTACGAGTTCAGTGAAATTACCAATGAAGGAGAATATTGTAGCTCAGGGTTGAAATGAGGGGTCCTTGGTGCTCTCTGAGCTTGCTTGTTTTCTTGCAAATTAGGGTACAGTTTCATATACTGTACCCTAATTAGGTAACATTACCCTAACTAGGTAACATCAGTGCTAATTAGGGTAATGAAACGTTTGCAAGAAAATAAGCAAGCTCAGAGCACCAAGGACCCCTCAGTGAAATTATGACTGCACTCAACAATAAATTAATTTACAGGGAAATTAAAACATTTACCTTCCTCATGTGCATTTCCCCATCCTGTTATATAACATGGAGTATCATTACCTAGAAAAAGAGGACTTGGAAGTAAGCAGATAGGCTGAATATAATCATTAAATGTGATAGGATTTTGTAATGTAAATAATGCAATATCATTTTCATACGTTTCCTTCTTGAAATGAGAATGGATTATAATTGCTTTGATTTGACTCTCTTTAGTGTAATATTGATGATGATAAAGATTATGTAAGCCAAATACAGCTCTCCAAAACTCTGGATTCCTAGGAGAAGGGAAAAGTGATATACTGTAGATAATGTTTATTATGGAATTATAACTTCAGTACTATTTAAGAATTGTCATGGCAACTGTTCTAGGCAAAATTAATAAGCTTCTTACGAGACCAAAATCAGAATCAGTAATCCTATACAGAATCAGAAATTTGATTATTGATAGGAAACCTACCTATATGAATATATCTTATAGAAGATTTAGTCATAAGTGCAATCTGGTTTCAAATAAGACAAGTGCAATCAGGTCATGATGC
>NW_015386358.1:60595-64329 GCF_001527695.2 Protobothrops mucrosquamatus | reverse complement strand
TTTAAGAATTGTCATGGCAACTGTTCTAGGCAAAATTAATAAGCTTCTTACGAGACCAAAATCAGAATCAGTAATCCTATACAGAATCAGAAATTTGATTATTGATAGGAAACCTACCTATATGAATATATCTTATAGAAGATTTAGTCATAAGTGCAATCTGGTTTCAAATAAGACAAGTGCAATCAGGTCATGATGCGTAGGGCTAAACTATCAGATCTGGGCTGTGCAAATCTGATCAGAGGTTATTCTAGAATACCTTTATATTTGCTGTCATTTAATGTTTATCTGAATTTCTGTAGTGTTGACCTAGTATCCCCAATATAAAACAATTACATTAAAACACTTTTGTGAAAGTGTTTAAAAATTATCAGAAGAGATCTTGGATTTGGAATTTAGTGGTTCTATTCAAAACACTTGACAGTATAAAATTTTCTTTAAATCTATATTGGCAATTCATCAAAACCCAACTATAATAATTAATAGTGCTACATTCTTAAATTTGCATTATATTAAGCAAGCTTGTCTAAAGTGCATATGAGGTATCCTCAGATTGGTACATAGTAATGTCTCTACTAATAATGATAATTAAACATTTTGGTTGAAAGGTTTTGATGAATTTGGAAAAAATACTACCAGGTTTTGTCATTTTGTTACCCAATTCGCCCAGCCTTTATTAATAGAAATGCTATTGCTATATCTCTCAGATTTTGTGTACCAAATCAGTGGAAAACTACATTTTATTTTTCAATTCACAATACAGGTAGTTCCCACTTAATGAAAACTGAGCCCAGAATTCTGGTCATAAGTCACTGCAATCATTAAGTGGGTCATCACGTAACTGACTGTTTTACAACCACTTTTATGATGATTGTGAATCATGCAATCATTAAGAGAACCATGTGGTAAGTAAGTGAATCGTGTGGTCATTAAGCAAATCCATTTCTCCCATTTTTTTTCTGGAAACTGATTAAAAATGAAAGAAACCAGCAAAAAAGGGGGGGGATTTGAGGAAGATAGGGCTTTCTCCCTGGCTACAGTCAGACCACTTGCTGGCGAGCCTCTGGTTCTGACAAAATATTCCTTTCTCTTAACCACTAATTTCAGGAATATTTTGGCTGGCAGATTTTTCCTTTAAAGATAACATGGACTCAGCTAGCTTTGACTTATCTTGAAATGTAAGCAATCTAGGAATCTACAGGAAATCTCAAGGCTGTAGACCACACTGAAAAGCCTTCCTCCCCCAAAAAAGTCACAAAAAAATGACAAACTAGTTCTATATTGTTGCCAAGAAAATTATATGTATCTATAATTACCTGTAATTATAAAAGGTCACGCACAGCTTGAGGTACACTTAATCTTTTTCTCTTTCCAATAATCATGTTCTCTTTTACTGCATTTTGGTTGCCAAATTTTCTTTTCCAAGGTTTTATAGATGCTGCCAATTCCAAATTAAAAATCTGCCCCATTATCTGCTTTATTATCTATTATACACAGCAATACTGTGTATCCTTAGCAAAGTTGCTAGGATCCTAATATCTAGAGCCTACTGAGCACTCAGTGGCATTTTTGCTATTAGATTGCTAATTGCATGGTTTCTTTTGTTACGACAACCTAATAGCATGATCCAGTGAAAGACATGGCAACTATTAGGATTTGATCATTTTATGGGACTTCCAGGGGAAAAAATGATATTAAAGGCAACTTTGCAAAAAGTAGAACTGACAAATGAAAAGGAATGAAAAGTCCGCAAGTAGACTGAAATAATTCCTCTCTGGACAAGGAGATCACCATAAGTGCTCCAGTCAGCTGCTCCTTGCAAGATGAATACAAGATAGCAGTCTCCAGTGCAGGAGTGTCAAACTGCCGGCCTGAGGGCCAGATGCATTATGCCGAAACCACACCCATCCCATTGCCAGCAATGGAAAAAAAGTTGTGATACGTCATGACACGTCACATGATGTTGCGAGTCTGACACCCCTGCTCTAGTGGGTTTAGAGCTCTGGAAGACCAGTGAATAACGATCTTGTTCAAACCATGGTTGGCACCTTTGAAATGACACTTAAGTTTGCATATTTTCTTTTCTATTCACTTTCAGAAATTGCTTGTTAGTAGCTTTTCAGCTATTAGGAATACTGATAGGTTTTCCAGTCGTGGGAGAGTTTTATTCAATCCTTAACAAAAGAAGTTTTAACAACAAGTTTAAGAACTTAATTTTTTCTCCAATAAACAGCAAAAGGGTGATCAAAACTTTGATTTTAAAAAGATACAATTGGACTAAGGGACCAGATAAATTTGAAATAAGATTTTGGAATTAATTTTAAAGAATTTTAAATAATTCTTTCCATGGGAAAATGCCTTTGTTTTGATTTTTTTTTTTAAAAAAAATAAGGTTTAAAAATTGGAAACTCTGAAGGGAACTAAACATTATAATTAAAGGAGAAGAACATTCAATTTTGATTTACAATGAGGCAAAATTGGACATATTGAAAGATATTTTGATCAATGGAAAGTTAATTTTAAGTGTATCTATCTCTATAGGTAGATAAAAAGATCCTACTGAAGAGGAACAAGTATTATCTGACATGATTGAGACTGATGTGAAAATGGATTTAAAAATGACAGGCTATAAGAATGACATAGAAAAAGATTTTATACTGGATATACAAAAGAAGCTGGCTTGTACAGTATATTAATAATTAAAAGGGATATTTACAAAAAACAAACAGCGACCTAAATAATTTCCTATATGGGATTTACAAAAGACTTATTGAAGATTTGAAGAATTTAATGAGAAAGGACAAAGAAGAAATGAAAAGAAATCAAGTTCTACATTAGTTGGAGGGACTAAAAATTAAGATTTTTAGAAGTAAAAGGGAAGAAGTAAAAGAAAGTTGGTTTATTTGACCAAGCTTAAAATATATATGTTCTTATTTCTGGTAACCCTTGATGGACTTTTGCTAAAATTAGGATGACAAGGTTTTAAGGATTAGTTAAGTTAAGAGCAGAAGTTATGGGAAGAAGGTATCATTTATTGTATTTTAAGAGAAGATGCTAAGTTATTAGAAAAAATTATAATTATGAGGAAGGTGAAATCACTTCTTTATATATTTCTTTTCTTTTTCTTCACAATATTATTTTTTTTTTGTTTTCTATGACTTTCTATTTTTTATTTTCTATGCTTTCTTTTTAATCTATTTTTTCAGTTGCATTATTTTTAATTTTAATTACAATTTGTAACAAAATTATTGTGTAAATCATTTTATACAATAATCATTTTATACAATACATATTTTCAGTTAACATGTGAAGCTTAATTTATATAAATCTTGTGTACGGTACTGACCTATGTTATGGGGCATACCTAAAAATCTGATTTGATTAGCATAGAATTCATTTTCAATACATATTTCCATGACCCTAAATAAATATGTTCTGTGAGAAAATAAACTGCCTTTTTAAGTTATAAAGTCAAAGTTACCTATTTATACAGGTTTTTTGTTGTTTTCTGCACAGCCAATCCTGTTATGTTAAATTAGTATAGTTTACTAGGTGGAATACTTCATCTTATCCCAAATAAAAATGTACATTTCTAATAGTTTTCTTGCTTCATAAAGTTTTCTTGCTTCATAAAGTTTTCTTGCTTTATAAATCAATTCAGGAGGAAAAAATAGATTCATAAAAATGTACAAATATTTTCAAATCAAATAATTTTTATCTCACTTTTCTTTAAT
>NW_015386358.1:55078-60111 GCF_001527695.2 Protobothrops mucrosquamatus | reverse complement strand
CTCTCTTTTCTTTTCCTTTTACCTTATTTCCCAAAAATTCAAAAGAACTTCCTACATAGGTATGAAGTTAATGGACACTAATTTGCTATTCATGGGTATGTCAGAGAAACTCTCCAACAGATGGGGTTGAGCCATGGATCCAACCTCTAGTGCCGTGGTGGCGAACCTATGGCACGCGTCACAGGTGGCACGCAGAGCTCTGTCTGTGGTCACATGCGCCAATGCCCCAGTCCAAGGCCTTGTCCCGTCCATGAGCAACCTGCATCAAAATCTCCCCAGGCAAGTGGCTTTTTAAGCTGGGTTTTATAAAACCTTTTCACTTTAGGCCTCCGCCGCCATGTGCAAAAAAAAAAGTTCAATCAATCAATTTCAACTTCTTGCAGGAAAAAAAAAAGATCTTGCAAAGTTGGAATTTATTGACCGAACTTTATTTTTAGTCCTACACAGTGGTGGAGGAAGTGATGTGTCGGAGCTGGAAAGGTGCCACGTGGGGGTGGGGGGAGCGGCGGGAGCAGGGCGCTCCATGCGAGGGGTGGGGCAGGGCCTGTGCATGGGGTAGAGAAGCAATGTGGCGACGCTAGCATGGTGGTATACCAGTTGCTTCCCTCCCCGCCAGACACCTGCCGAATCCGCACAGGGTAAGGTTGCCAGGCCCGCCCCCCGGCCAGATGCCTTCGCCTCCCCCAAGCGTTTTTTTTACTAACCTGCCTTTCAGCTGCATTCCGTTTCTCCATTCGCTTCTCAGCCTTCGCCACGTTTGTGGGACTATTGGTAAAAAAAAAGTTTCATCAGACTTTCTAACTTCTCAAGCAAAGGCTGAAAAGCGAATGGAGAAACAGAATGCAGCTGAGGTACGTTAGTAAAAAAACGCTTGGGGGAGGCGA
The DNA here is from genome assembly GCF_001527695.2 of Protobothrops mucrosquamatus. Taxonomy (NCBI): domain Eukaryota; kingdom Metazoa; phylum Chordata; class Lepidosauria; order Squamata; family Viperidae; genus Protobothrops; species Protobothrops mucrosquamatus. Next base: position 59,227 of record NW_015386358.1, on the reverse strand, counting down.
GGGCATCTGGGCGGGTGCGGGTGCAGCAACCTTACCCTGCATGGTGGCAGGAGGGTGGGGCGCGTGCCCTTCCCATGCCAGGCCAGCCCCTGCAGCCCCAGGACGGCCATGCTAGGCAGCGGTGGGCAGGGCATTAAGGTGGGGGCTGGCAGGCCGACCAAAGCAGCAGGTGGAGCACCGGAGGCTCAGGGAGCGAGGGTGCTGAAGTGTACAAGGAAACGAAGATTTTTTTGGGGGGGGAAAGGTCAATCAATTCCAACTTCGCGATCTTTCACGAGAAGTTGAAATTGATTGACCTTTCCCTCCCCCAAAAAACTTCGTCCTTGCAAGCGGCAGCAGCAGATTGCGAAACAACACAGGGCTGGGAGTCAGGTAAGGAAAGAAAGAAAGGCAATTTCTGGGGGGAGCGAGGGTTTCTTTCCTTACCTGCCCCACTTGTTCTGAGGCCGCTTTCTGCTCAATCGTGTTGCTCTTGCCAATGGTCCGACCGCCCACTTCAGCATCCTCTCTCCTGAGCCTCCGGTGATCCACCTGCTGCTTTGGTGGCTCTGTAAGCAGAGCTGCGAAGTTCTTTTCTCTGTTAGAGAACTTCGCAGCTCTGCCTACAGAGCCAAAGCTGTAGCTGAATGGGCCGGTGAGGGGGGAACCTGCCCCACTTGTTCCACAGCCGCTTTCAGTCGAGCCCCATTTCAGTGGCACTGGGCGCAATATGCGAGGCGGCAAATAGCCGCGCCACACCGAAACCAGTTGTTTCCTGCCTCCTGTGCAATGCCGCTGCCATGAGGCCGCGGAACAAGCCAGGTGGCGGTAAGAAACCGATATATTCTTACAAACTTCTTAAAATGATCTGTATTTTACTATAGTAAAGTTTCAATTTTGTTCAGTTTCTGTATTGAAACTAATCAAATCATTAATACAGCCCTAGACCAGAATGTTTCTGTAAGTGTCACAGGTATTTTACAAGTAATGCTAGTTCCCAAAATAGTGTCCTTTCTGATATTTTAAATGTTTAATTATAGGCTGATATGTTGCAAAATAAAGAACAACCTGTAATACATTTTTAAGATCAAAAGTGTCTTTGAAGTCTATTTTAATAAAGTTGGCTGCACCAAAATGTAGTTTGAAAGATGCTTGGGTACCCAGAAGAAAGATAAGCTGAGGTTAGCAGGGAAAAGATCTCTTTTTTAAGAGATCTTCAAACAGAAGCCAGATGATTATCCACCAAAGATGGTCTGTAGTGGCTTTTGCACTGATTGGGGGCTTGGTTTAGGTGACCCCCAAAGTCCTTCCAACTCTACGATTCTCCAATGCTAAAACAGTGTTATCCTTGCATCCTTCAGCTAGTTGAAAAATGTACGTATGTAGGCATATATCAATCCATCCATCCGATTTGGTAAACAATGGCGGGGGAGTGGAGAAGACAGCATGGCGAGTCTATTGCTTTTCTCACAGCCCAGCTTTCTTGATAATTTTTGTCATTTATGTTTTATTAATATCTGGCTTTGGCCATATTAACAGTAAAAAGTTGTCTAAGAAAGGTAATCCCTGAAATGGCAAAGAATTAAGTCTTACATAGATTATTAAGGAGACTCAAACGACATCCCACTCTGGCAGTAAAACAGAGATAACAGAGAATGAAAAATCCCTGCCAATGGTCTGAAGGCTAAGTGATGCTCAAGAAACTTTGAGGATGATTTAATAGGAAATACAATTAAGCAACTTAAACAAAAAATGGATAAATGAAACATTTAGATTTGAAAGGATTTGCAAAGTATGTTTGAAAAAATTAATAAACAACTAAAAGATTTGTCTTCTCAAGTTTTGAAAACTCCCAAATATCTAGCAAACTATAGGCTGTCATTATGGAAAAGGAGTTTAGTTATTGGAAAAGTCCAGAAAATGTTACTGACACTAAACTAGATTTGACTCATAGAGAATTATAACAGATGATGTTTTCTGAGAATTAATAGGAATCAGAGGAAATGCAGAAAGGGCGAATTTAACTGAATATTTAAAACTTAAATGATCAGATTTAAAGCTTTCATATGCAATATGTCAATAGAGACTCTTCTCTTAGGTTCAATCAACTGCAAAAGCCAAGAGATAATATATTTGTAAAAAAAATCAGGTGGAAAAAAAAATTCAGCAAGAAACTCATGGACTAAGAAAGATAAACTGAAATGGAAATCAAGTATTATATTTCAAGATACTAGCCCTGCCATTATTAAAAAGAGGAATAAGATATAAAGGGGGGCTCCTCTCAAATATTTCAACAAGGAAGATAAATTGTTTCTAGGCTCTCAAAGATAAACAAAAAACAAATTAAATAATAACCATAAATATTTCATGAAGAATTACTAGAGAACCATCTGTAATGTTTAAAGAACTGATACTCTTTATGAGAATACAATGAGATCCTTTACCATTTGGGACTCGTAAGATGGTAGCTAATTGTAACATAAATGTTGGATGTTGTTTGAACATGTTGGGAAATAAGACAAAACACAAAGAACAGCAAAGTATTATTTAGACATAAGAAGAAATTTAGCAGCAAAGAGAGGAGCTGGAGCTCAGTGTAGCACTCTCCTAGAGTAGACTTGTTGGCAGGTGTAATTAATTCTCTATGAACTCAGTTCATGTGTAGTCTAAACAGATTGGAAGGGTGAGGCTAGAGAGAGTAAATAGAAAAGAAAACTGAGGTAGTCTTGGGGAAAGGGTATAGGAGGCACAAAAGGATAGCTAGACAAAAATATTTTTAAGAATATAATCACAAATGTGTTGATAGGATAACAGATTTCACTGTTGGTTTGTTTTCTAGGAATGGTAAGCCACACAATAGCAGAAATATAATACAAGTAGTACTCAAATTACAATGGAAATTGGAACTAGAATTTCCATTCTTAAGTGATGAGATCATAAACTGTAACATAATGTGACTGCATTGGACAGAAATACTTACAGTCCCCAATGCCATTGTGAGGTGAATATTCTGGGTTGTTAAGTGAGCACCTCCTCATAACTTCCTGTTAATTTTCAACAATCAAAGGCTAGTAGGGTTGTGGCTACTATAGGAGAAGATACAAGAGGGTGGGAAGGCAAGAAGAGACTGCTTGGAGTGGGTGTACAAGCTGTTGGGACATATACATATACCTCCTTGTGAGGAGGTCATCACTTAACAGAAAGTGACAGTCACTGATTTAAATTATTTAAAAAAGAGAATGGACAAATTCAAAAGGAATCAAACTAACAAAGACTACTAATCTTAGTACATATTTACTATCTCTAACTTGTAACAGTGAAGGAGGAACATTAGTGATTCAGCTTCCCAAAGGCATGTTTAGCTTCTATGTAACAAAGATGTTTGCTTGATGACCTCATGGCCTGAGCAAGCAGATTTCTTCCTTTCAGTGCTGTCCAGCAGAGTTGCTAGAGGAAGTGAAAACCAGACATTTTAAATAAAGAAATTGGATTAGCCATCTAAAACTGATTGGTTAAATCATATGATAGCAAAGGAGTTATTTGGAGGAAAGAGAAATGTTAAAAAATTGATATAATAATATATGGTAAAGCAGAGATAAGTAAAATAAGTGAAAATGGCTTATGACGCTTAAAATATTTTTCTCTTGTGTTATCCTTCTACACAACTATTTATCATTAAAATAATTAAGTTTGTCCTGGTAGTTCTGAATATGAGTCTTTTATTACTCTAGGATTGAATATGAAAAAGCTTCAGGCAAATAATTAAACAAATCTGTTGAAAGCACCAAAAAATCCTCCCTAGAATATTTGTGATCCTTAACAAATATTCTCCTTTATTAGATCCTTGACAAGTAGTATGAAGCTACACCTGCTTCAAAACTCAATTCTGTGTAAGTTAGGAAAGGCATGTTAAATCTCAATTTTTGATATATAATTATATATTTGATCAGTACTTCTTTGGTCAGTAGATTTTACACCCAATTGAAGAAAAAGTATTAGAATGGAAAGGTACATACTCTGATATTTTAATGCAGTGGGCTGCTGTCAACACTATGATTGTATTAATTAAAGATCCACCACATACATGGACATATCCTACACCAATTGCATAAACCTGAAGACTAATTTGCCAAGGCCATGCTCCTAGCATAGCATCATGTCCACCTACAA
>NW_015386358.1:43557-54639 GCF_001527695.2 Protobothrops mucrosquamatus | reverse complement strand
AAATTACAAATAAGCTTGGCCTCAGCTTTCTTTCTTCTGTTACTACCCATTGGTCCCGAAACTTTAATTCCTTTATATCCTAACTTCTGTGCTTCCCATTCCAATTGCGGTGGTAATTATAGACATTTCCCCAAGAGCTGGGAACAGGTAAAATATAACTATTTATTTTCGAACAGATCCCAGCACAGAAATTCAGGGGTTACGGGGAGTCCAGAAAACGGCAGCAGCCACGCCCGGGGTAAACTGTATTTCCTTCGCTCATTTCAAAAGTAAAGAAGAGGGAGAGAATCACACGCCCACAATTTAGTTGCGGTAACATCGACAAAGGTCGTAGGGAACGAAACCCTCGTACTGTCAGAACACAACTTTGCACAGACAAAATTGTAGTAGCCCCCAATTACTTTTCCTCCCGAGAGCAAACGCCTGCGGCGCCCCCATTTATGCAATCGTGATGGGCCTTTCGACAGCCACCACTGTTGCATAAATGGCAGCAGGGTAGCTCGGCGGACGCCTCCTTTTCGGGCCCTCGCGTTCCCTCGGCGAAGGATTCCCGCGCGCTCCGCTGACGGCTTTTCCCCTCAAGCTCGATCTGTTAGGCTACCCCGTCCGAAGCAGCACGATGGCGATCAAGGGCCGAGCTCGACGCCCTGCGAGGAGGGAGCGAGGCCAAGCTCACCGTCGGTAAGATTCAGGGAGGACAGGGCTTTGGGCGCGACTTCCCTGAACAGCACAAGCAAAGCCCAAAAGGAAAAGGCGGCGGCAAAGTTGCGGCTCATCGTCCGTCCACGAAGCAAAATGGCAGCCGACTTAGCACGCCTTCTCCCTCAGGCAAGGGTCAGGTGACAGGGCGCGCGAGCGACGGTTTTTCTCGTCAGCCTCGCGGGGCGTCCCTCGCCAAGGCGGTTCCCTGGTGCAAATCGAGGGGGAAGGCGACGTTTTGCCTTCAACCGGTCACCGAACCGCCCGATTGAAATAACCGCTGGCTGAATCGGGGTGGGGTGTGTGTGTGTGTGTGTGTGTGAAGGCCCTCTTCGCTACCATAACGGACCCTTTAGCTATTCTGATTCTGACAGGCAGATTCCAGCTGGCTACCTTTCAAAGTAATGGGGAGCGCAGCCTTAGATCTTGAAGCATTTTTGAGGCTGCCCCTGTGAGATCCATTATGGTTTGTGGTGGGAACAGCTTCCTTATGTATTCTGGAGTTTACTGAATATATCCTAGAGCAGGGCTTTTCAACCTTTTCACCCATTCTACCACTTTTAGGATATGGCAATATCCAGTACCACCAGTCGCCTAGCAAGGTGTCAAAAACTTGATGACCCAAAAAAAAAAAAGGAAAAAGTGATAAAGTGCAGGTAGTCCTCGACTTACAACAGTTCGCTTAGTGACTGTTTGAAGTTACAATGGCACTGAAAAAAGTGGCCCCCAAGCCACAGCCGAGCAAGACACCTGCCTGCCCGCCCGGCCGCGCTCTTCCTCCTGTCCGAGATTTTCATTGTTGTGAGCATTTCTGTTGAGGATTGCCAGCGGGGATGGAGTGGTGGGGTGTTTGGTTTTTATTCCCCCCGTCTGCTGGGTGGTTGCAGCAGGTTTTGGTCACTTCACATAACCCCGGGACACTGTGACCGTCATACATATGAATCAGTTGCCAAGCATCTGAATGTAAATCACAAGACCCTGGAGATGCTGCAACATTCCAGCTGATTGGTGCTTCTTCAGGGCTCAGCAGAAGCACCAGGATCAGCGCTGAGCTCCAGCTGGAGCCTGACGCTGATCCTGGTGCTTCCGCTGAGCCCTGACAGCCCTGCAGCTCCAGCCATCTCTCGCTCAGGCTTGTGCGGTGCTGCCACCAGTTCAGCTCATTCCCCTCCCCGCTACCACTTTTCTAGGATGGTTGCGTACCACCTGCCAGGTGCCAATGTACCACAGGTGGTACCCGTACCACTGGTTGAAAAGCCCTGTCCTAGACCAGTGATGGCAAACCTTTTAGAGATTGAGTGCCCAAACTGCAACCCCAAATCCACTTATGCATAGTAGAGTGCTGGGTGGGTCTGGCCCATTGGGTGGGCGTGGCCACAGTGGTAAGGCAGACTGGATGGGACTAAAAAGTTCAATCAATCAATTACAACTTTGTAAGATCTTTTTTTTCCCGGGAGACGTTGAAATTGAACCTTTTTTTTTTGCACATGGCGGTGGAGGCCTAAAGCGAAAAGGTTTTATAAAACCCTGCTGAAGGCCTAGGACTGGGGCGACGGTGTGTGTGCCGCCTTTGGCACCCGTGCCATAGGTTCGCCACCACTGTCCTAGACCCAAAGAAGTATTTCTTGGGTTTTGTGTTATATTATCTGTGTATATTTTAACTTCATTTACCTAAATAGTATAGTTAACCTTTTCAAAGTATTTCCACTTTACACGAATGGAATGTAACCCCTGTGAATCAGCAGTTTTATTAGATCAAGTCCAGGTTTTCATGAAATTTTCTCTAGTTGAAAGAGAAAGAATAATTTACTTTTTCTGAAACTTACTCCCTTCAGCCTCTTACCCATTTTTCATTTTGTCCTTATGCTGCTAAGAATATGGTCTATGTATCCTCAGAGTCATCAAGACTGAAAGAACACTAGATAAAATTAATGTGTGATAATCTGAAGATCTGCATATTGTCTAACAACAGCAAGATGCTGGCTTAAGCAAAGATTAAGTCTCTTCCAGACTGAGTTGCTGTAACAGAAGCATAGGTCCTAGTAGTGTGGGAAGTCAGCCCCCCCCCCGAGAAAGAAATATTCTTGGAAATATTTAAAAGGCAGAATATATTTCTCTAAAGGATTTTAAAGGCAGACCCCCCCCAAGTCTCTCTGTCCCAAATAGAAACCAAGTCTGCAGAAATGCAGATGTGATAATCTTGTCAGAAAGACTGGAGTCAGGCAACTGGGATTAGGAAGAAAGATCCCTAGAATCAACAATCCCTCACACCAAAAATCTAAGAGTCATCAGCCACAGCCACAGGGAAGCAGGATATGACCTATGGGACATAATAGGATTAACCTACCACCATCAGAATACCAGAAAGGCACACTCAGACTCAGGTCAAAGTTCATGCCACAGGAACAACTCCAAACAAAAGGCTCCAGAGGGTATAAAAACCCACTCCCCACATGTGTTCTCTCTCTTTTCTTCCAGAGCCATCTTTCTGTCTGGCTCTCCTCTTCAATAAACTGCAACCTTCTTTCTAAAGCAGTCGCCATGTTGTTTATTCCCAGCTTGGACTGAACCATGATGAAGACTTTTCCTTCAACAGTAGTGACGTTACTCCCCCGAAAGGGGTTGGTATTGGACTTGGAGCTCCTCCTGTTTAAACACAGCTCAGAGGACAGGTTTTGTTTGCCTTTAGCAGAGACAGATTGTTATGGAGAAAAGCTGTCAACTTGATAAGCATCTACAATCACTTGATTGAAGCACTGATGACATTACTTAGTTGGGAAATGAAACATCTGCAAGCAAACGGCCAAGCTCAGGGAGCACCAGGGACTCCACAGTTTAACTATGAGCTAGAGATATTCTCTTCTATTGGAATGACTTGATTACACATAATCAATCAATCAACCAAAAAATCAAAGTAAATAAGTAATGGAAACAAGAGACTTTACACATTTAGATCATTATTCATATTTCTTTAGAGGTGCAATCTATTTTCCCAGCATTTCCTGAGATAATTGTAAGTGGCATATAATTTAGAAAAAAATGAAATTCATCCTAGTCATTTACCACCACGCCATGTGCATCTGAATCCTAGGACATTTCAGAGTTTTTTAACAGCAGGCTCTGTCAGACGTGGAAAGAGGGAGCAAAGGCTGACAGCAGTATTGCAGTGACACAATGCAAGTTTCACCCCTTTTGTGCATGTGTCACAAGATCACATGTACAGGTATGAAAGGGATGGAAATTGATGGTGAGGCATTGCCTTCCTCATTTTGACAAGTGGCATCTCGTGGCTATTTTTGAACTGTTTTCTCCTTTGAAAGGGTTTCTGAAGCCAATTCATGAAATTGATGGAGAGCTTAAACTGGAAGGGAAATTAAACTGAAAGCCGAGCCCCTCAACCGGTTGAGTTGAGGGATCAGCTATTTCCTTATCTTTCTTGCCTTGAATGGTTTCCATCCCAACTTGCTGTCCAAGAAAACTATTTGGTCTGGCCACCTATTTTCTGTTGTTCCAGTGGCAGGGCAGAGAATTTAAGTTCCAGGCTGGCAGATTCCGCTTAAGTGTTAGAAAAATCTTCTGAACCTCATGAGTGGAGCCTATTCCTAGCTGGATAGGTTCAAGCAGAAGCTAGACCACCCATCTGAGATATTTGTATGTGGATTCCTACACCAGGGAGGGAGAGGGAGGCAGGCAAACTTTAAAAAGCCTCTTTTAGCTTGTGATTCTGTGATTCTAAGGAATGTCACTGTTCAACTCCCATGAATGATGGCACTTTATTTATCCCCTTTCCCCTCCTTTTTTTTTCCTTTGGTGCTATGTCTTTTTAGATTTTAAGCATGAGGCAGGAAGCTGGGTTCTTTTGAATGCTGGTAGTGTTATTTTTCAAAGTGAAAAAGGAAGGCCAGGCCAAGAAATGCAAGGATCACATGAAATACTGGAGGGCAGAAGAGGAAAAGAAATGCATTGCCACCCTTCTATCCCACAATTTTGGATGCATTTGTTCCAGTAGAAGCAACAGCTCAGAGACTTAAACTATTATACCACAACATTTCATGGAGTAGACTTCACCTTAGCGGATACAAAGGATGAAGATGGAAAGCTTGTTGGAGAAGTTGCTGAGAATATTTTCATTTGTCCATGAAAGAATGGACAGGGTTTATTTAAGCTACACAATATGAGTGGATGCATGAGCCTACAAAGCTAAGGTTGACACCATCTCTGCAAACTTCTTTGCATACATAGAAATTTTAGAAGGCTTCTAAGTATCTTCTAAAAGCAGATGAAAGCATCCCAATGTTGCCAACCATTGCTTTCCGCAAGGATTAGTTGAAGTTGCAATCCAAAACATCCCACAGTGCATTAGGAAGCTTTACCTGGTTTTAGAGATTCCTGGCTAACTCCAGGAATCTACTGTGGCCACCTAGGGGGTGAGCTGATATAATGAAGTTATTGATAACTAGAAAATGGCTTTCAAGGCCCAAAGAGTGACTTTGTGCAGAGATCTTCCAGTAAGGTGGATGAAAGGATGCTCTGCGTTTTTCAGAGGACAGTGTGGCCAAAAGGTAGCCGGATGTGAGATCCAGACTGCAGATATTTCTCTCTGAAGGAAAGGGAGATCTTGGGATGACCCACATGGATTCTAAAGAGCTATTCTGTTGTGAGTGGACAGTAGAAACGGATGTTTTTGCAACCGCTTGTGATTAGTTGGAAATTGCAGGTTCCATCATGCTCCAAGTCATTAATGTAGTATTTTTAAAGACTCAAAGTATGACCTAGCCTCAGTTTTTTAATCAACTTAGTATTTAATTTTCTTTTTTACTCTCAAAGAATGACTATACAATGGATGGGACATGTACTGGCTCTATGAACCATAAGTTATACATTTCTAGGGCAATCTGTCTGAGAGAGTTCTGGCCCATTCAACTGAGGAATAAAATTTTGAACTGGGACATTTTCCTCCCATGAAATCAAGGTGCTTGTTCTCACATGCAATTGCAAACGTGTTGCGTGTAGTTTGGCTCTTTGAAGTTAGGTGGTGTGACATTCTGAGATGGGATGGGACAAAAATTAACTCCAAAACCAATTGGGGTTTAAAAAAAAAAGTTTTATGCCTGTGAAATACTCCAGCCAGATCCCCAGAGTGCACATAAGGGGAGGGGGGAGCACAAGAGTTATAAAGGAGTTAATGTAGCATATCTCAAACATGGTTCACGGGGAGAGCAGCTGTTTTTGTGAGTGCTGTTTCGCCTTCTCAATAATGGCTTCTGTGTAGGGTTAACTGAGGAAGGATGAATCTTTGTAGTCAGCACAGAATTGTATGTCCCTATGACTTACATGATATATAGCTCTTACAACTATGAATGGGAAGATGAAAGGCCTGGCACCATCTCAGAAGTGAGAGAGATTTCAAGAACTGTGTAATTATCTCTCTCGCTCTCTCTCTCTTTCTCATTTTTGGCTTGTCCAATGGAAGGGATTGCATAAAACAAGCAAGCATAGACAGATGTCTTTGGCTTTCATCACATATACTCAGGAGTTCTGAACCTTCATGGCCAATGGGCACATTTGGACTTTTGAGAGCATATCATGGGCATTCTCCCCACCCCCCACCCCAGGGCTGCCATGATGGGTGTATCCAATCAGAAAGCTTCCATGAACAAGAAAGGAACTTCATGAGGTTCTTCCCCCTTGTTCCTATTCCCCTCCTGAATACATTCAACCACCCTGGTTTTCCTTTGACTTTTTTTCTGAGCTCCTTTGTAAACCAAGCATTGGGTTGCAGCTACCCATCACTCTATTTTTTTTCCTTTTGAGGCAGTGTTTTGCTGTAGCTGTGACTATCTTCCTTTAAAATAAATAAATAAAACAAAAGGCATATTTTTTTATAAAAAAAATTGTGATGGCCAATAAATTAAAGTGAGGGGAGGAATGTTTGAAAAAAGGGACTTATTTGAGGAGCATTTCAAGTTATCGGTGTGCATAAAAATCTTAGGCAACTATAGGTCTTATGGTGATAGCCAGAGATTTGCACTCAGAGACTATCCTAGGTTTCAGGATGGCCCCTTTGGGCTAAGCCTATAATGTATTTGATTCAATTATTTGTTACTCTGACATCCTCTCTTTCATTCAGGACTTCAAGGAGGTCTTCCTGGATCCTCCCAGAGGTACAGAATCCTATACTTTCATGAACATGACCAAAGCAGGGCTGTGGTGTTGCAGTGCAAGCTTTGCACATGTATGTCCCAAAGGGGCAGAGCTTGCATTGCAACAGTACAGTACCACTTTCTTCATCTTCTTGACCCCTGCCCTGAGACCTCTGCCTTTTCCAGTTGTCCTCCGCAGCAACAACCTTGTATGGTAGATTGTGTTAAGAGACAATGGATGACCTGAAATCATTCCATGAGCTTCTGTGACCGGGATGGACTGGAATCTGGGTCACCCTAATCCAATATTTTAACCATTACACCTCATTAGTTGTATTTTCTCATGTTGTTTATTCTGTATTAGAAGGTTTTAAGTGTGAGGCTAATCATATTAGTGAAGCTTGTTTGAAAAATTCTGCATTGCAGCTGGACTGGATACTCCCCTCCCTTCCATTTCCAGGTTCTCTCCATATAATTTTATGAAGTATTAGATTTCTGATGTCCTGATGTTCATAGTTTCGAGGTGACTATCTGAATTTAGGCAGTCTTCTCTAATGTGATGTCCTCCAGAACTGCTGAATTCTACCTCCCAGATTTCCCTGTCCACTCCAGTCTGGTGGTTAGCTAAATTTTGAAGTCTGATCTAAAGAAAGATAATTTTCAAAACAAACACAGCTTTAATGGGCCTTAAAATAAATAAGAAATCTTTTTATTACCTGAATATTCTGGAACTTATAAATGTGTGTGTTTGGTCAAGTAGCATTGTTCTCATTTCAAGCAACTAGGGTTTCTAAAAAAGTAATAAATAGCGGTAGCCCTATTTTGCAGAACTGATCTTTTAGTTTAGTTTAGTTTAGTTTAGTTTAACTACCTTTGCCAAGCTTGCTTTATAATTTAGCTGAAGGTCAACATGTTATTTGCAATTTGTCTGGTGGAATTGTGGGGCCCAACAGACCAGGCCAAAGATTTACAGGAACAGAGGAATTCTGTGCAGTGAACAGAGACAATCTGGCATAGGCCAAACAGATCCCCAAGGAGACAAATTTGGACAGAAAAGGTTGAAGCTGGAAAGTCTTCAAGGAATAGAAGAGAAAGTTAGCAAGAGCTTGAAATTCTCTCTTTCTTTCTTTCTTTTTTTAAATAAAGGGAGACAAGGGAGGAATATAGGAATATAGGTATGGTAAACAGGGGAGGGTGGGGAGGGAAAAATGGGAAATTTGGAAGGGGGTAAGGGTAATATATAATCAATAATTTTACAAGCAAGTAAGTATCCGGCATATCATTAATATATAAATAGCTTGTCATAGTATTTAAATAGCATATAACATATTCAAATATTTTTCACTTAAACTTAGCTTTAACCTTAAAGGCATAACCATAAATTAATAAAAAATAAGTATTTCCACCTAATAGCTAAACAAACATATTAATAATATTGAAATCTCAAAGAAGAAGAATAGAAAAAAAGAACAAGAAATTTCTAACAATCAAAAATAATAACTCAAACTTCAATAAATCCTTTCACTTAACTATCTATTAATTAATACTCCATCATTAAACTTCTAACATATCTCTAACCAATGATAAAAATTTTCCCAGGTTGTAAAGTAAATTGAATCATCTTTTTCTTTCATTTCTAATGTTAGTCTATCCATTTCCGCACAGTCTAAGATTTTTGTAATTATAATCTGTTCCGATGGTAAATTCTCATTCTTCCAAAATTGGGCAAATGCTATCCTCGCTGCAATTAAAATATGCAATATCAAATAATTATTCTCTTTACCGTAACTAGCTCTTAATATTCCCAACAAAAGCAATTCCGGTTTAAATTCTATCTGTATATTATTTATTTATTTATTATTTATTTATTATTTAAATTTCTACCCCGCCCTTCTCCCTGCGGACTCAGGGCGGCTTACAGCCTTTTTAAAAACAAGTACATAACTACAAAAATACTAACGTTAAAAAGTTAATTAAAATAAAATATTATTATAAGGCCTTTATAATTTAATTTTTTAAAAAAAAATTATTATAAAACCAAGTTAAAAATAACCCTTAGGCCAGTCCTGCCAGTTTAAATAGCCATGTCTTGAGGGCGCAGCGGAAGGAGGGGAGATCCGGAATCACCCGGATCTCTGGGGGTAGTTCGTTCCATAGGGTGGGAGCTCTAACCGAGAAGGCCCTCCTCCTGGGGGTCGCCAGCCGGCACTGTCTGGCTGACGGCACCCTGAGGAGGCCCTCTCTGTGGGAGCGTATCGGCCGGTCGGGGGTAATCTGAGGCAGAAGGCGGTCTCGGAGATAACCAGGTCCGATGCCATGGAGCGCTTTGAAGATGATAATCAGCACCTTGAAGCGCACCCGGAAAGCCACCGGCAGCCAGTGCAGCTCGCGCAGCAGCGGCGTTACATGGGAGCGACGAGTCACTCCCAACACCGCCCGCGCGGCTGCATTCTGGACTAACTATTCATCATCTTTTCCAACCATCTATGAATCTTGGACCAATATTTCTTAGCCACTGGGCATATCCACCAGACATGATAGTAAGTACCTGGTAATTGTTTACATTTCCAACAAGTATCTGAAACATTTTTAAACATATGTGCTAGTCGAACCGGTGTCATATGCCATCTATAAAACATCTTATATAAATTCTCTTTATATGTAACCGCTTTAGTAAGCTTAATGTTTTTATCCCAGAGTTTTTGCCAGTCTTCAAGATCTATCGTGTATCCAAAGTTCTTTGTCCATACTATCATCGTTTCTTTCACTTGTTCTTCTTCCATCTTCCAATTCAAAAGAAATTTATAAAGTTTCTTAATCAGATTCTCATCTGTTTTTAACAATATTTTATCTAACGGGGTCTGTTGTTTATAAAAGCCTGTTGATTTTATGTCTTTTTCATATCTTGTTTGAATTTGCAAATAAGACCGCCATGTCAGGTCTATACCTTGTGCTGTAAAGTTTGCCTGTCCTTAAGTTTCCCCTCTTTATCTAAGATGTCTTTATAACAAACCAGTTTGTCATAATTAATCAAATTTGGGTACGCAAAAGCTTCCATTGTTGAGAGCCACTCTGGTATTTTCATATAAATTTTATGTTTAATTTTCTCCCATTCTGAAAGTAATGCACTTCTTATCGCATGGTTTTGAAAATATTTATGAACTTTAGATTCCTCATACCATATAAAGGTGTGCCAGCCTAACTGAAGATCATATCCCTTTAAATAAAGCAATCTTTTATTTCTCAATAGAATCCATTCTTTAAACCAAAGCAAAATAGCTGCTTGATAATACAGTCTCCAATCTGGCAGTCCAAAGCCACGTCTTTCTTTGGAATCTTGTAACATTTTACATTTAATTCTAGCTTTCTTTCCTTGCCAAACAAATCTTAAAATCATTGCATTTAAATCATCAAAGAAGTTCTTAGAAAGTTTAATTGGAACTGTTTGGAATAAATAAATTAGCTTTGGTAGAATATTCATCTTAATCGTTGCTATTCTTCCTAAAAGTGATAGTTGAAGATTTTTCCATCTTTCCAAGTCTGTTTTTATTTGTTTCATTAATCTCTCATAGTTGTCCTCTTTTAATGTAGTATATTTTACAGTTAAATAAATACCCAAATACTTAACCTTTTTAACTACTTGAAGATTTGTCATGTTAGTTAATTGAATTTTCTGTTTATCTGTTAGATTTTTCGTTATTACTTTAGTCTTTTCCCTGTTAATTTTTAAACCTGCCACTTCTCCAAATTTATCTATTTTCTGTAATAGTTTAGTCACAGTTTGAAGTGGTTCTTCTAGTATAAATACCAAATCATCGGCGAAGGCCTGCAATTTGTATTTTTGATCTTTAATCTCCAAACCTTTAATTTCTGTGTCTTGTCTAATATTTCTTGCCAAGACCTCTAATGTAAGAATAAATGCTGATGTTATGCAATGCCAGGTCCGTGGTAAACAAGGCCCCCCTCATTCAAGAACTTATTCAAGAGGGGGGTGCGGACCTGGCAGGGATCACCGAGACCTGGCTGGGCATGGAAGGGGGAG
This sequence comes from Protobothrops mucrosquamatus, assembly GCF_001527695.2. NCBI lineage: Eukaryota > Metazoa > Chordata > Lepidosauria > Squamata > Viperidae > Protobothrops > Protobothrops mucrosquamatus. The sequence goes on along the minus strand of NW_015386358.1, from coordinate 43,755 downwards.
TACCCCTCGTGGACATCTGCCCGCCGGGTTTCCAGGTATTTCATCAGCCAAGGACCCGGGGTAGGGGCGGCGGGGTAGCGGTCATTATAAGGGAGAGCCTATGTCCGAGGGAGACCACTGTACCTCAGATAGACGGTGTGGAGTCTCTCCTTGTGAAGTGGGGACAAGGGGTACAAGTGGGCCTGTTGATTATATACC
>NW_015386358.1:7181-41496 GCF_001527695.2 Protobothrops mucrosquamatus | reverse complement strand
TTTTCATTCTTTCTGCCATTATTGCCGCAAAAATTTTGTAATCCACATTTAATAAAGATATTGGTCTATAATTTTTAATTACTGTATGATCAGTATCTTCTTTAGGTATCAAAGTAATATTAGCTTCAGTCCATGAGTCCGGTATTTTTGTCTGTGTAAACTGTAAAGACTTCATTACATAGGTCTTTCAACATCGAGGTTAAAGTATCTTGAAAAGCTACATAAAATTCAGCAGGAAGACCATCAGGTCCTGGAGTTTTATCTTTCTTTTGTCTTTTTATTGCCTCTGTAATCTCCATCATTGAAATATTCTCATTTAATCTCTGGCGCATATTCACAGGCACCTTTGGAAGGTTTGCCTCTTTTAAATATGCCTGTATTGCCTCTTTAGGAATAGTCTCCGCCTTATAAAGTGTCTCATAATAATAAACCTTCGTGATTTTTTCCATTGCATCAGTGTGAAATTGTAAGCGGCCCTCTTGATCCCGTAACTTACTAATTAGTCTTTTTTCTCTTTCTTTTTTCAATCTATATGCAAGCCATCTCCCTGGTTTATTCGCATTTTCAAAAAAGTTCTGTTTAGACTGTTTAATCTGTTGTGCCATTGTATTTGTCTCAAGTAAATTCAACTTGTGTTTTAATAAGTCCATTTGTATCTTCAACTTTTTCCTTTGTGGGTCTAATTGTAATTCCTGTTCCAAGATATTAAGTTGTTCTTTCAATTTATGCTGAGCAACTTTCCTTTCCTTATTTTTTTTTTTTTGCAGTATAAGTTATAGCCAAACCTCTAAAATATGCTTTTGCAGTATCCCAAACCGTTTGAATAGAGGTTTCTTCTTTTTTATTGACTTTAAAAAAAAATCCATTTCTTTTATTGCAAATTGTAAAAATTCCTTTTCCTTCAATATTGATTTATTCAAGGACCATCTCGGTCTTTTCTTAGTACCTTTCCAAGTCATTTTAACTGGATTGTGATCTGCCCAAATGTTCGTCTCTATTTCAATTTCTTGTATCATGTCCTTTAAATCAAACGAAGTCCATAACATATCAATTCTTGACCATGATTTATGTCTGTTGGAATAAAAGGTAAATTGAGTTCTCTCCAAACGTATCTCCCTCCACATGTCCTGTAGACAAAACTCATCTTTCATTTTTAAAAAAGATTTAGGTAAAATATTATTCCCTTTTTTCCCTTGTTTATGACTTATAATCCCTTACTGGGTCGACAATTGCATTAAAGTCTCCAAGTATACACAAGTTATGGTAGTTTAGGTCTACCAATTTGTCATATAATTGCTGAAAAAATTGATCTTGCTTATCATTAGGAGCGTATATTGCGACCATCAGTATTTGTTTTTGATTCCATGTAATCTCAACCATCAAAATTCTTCCCTCATCATCAACGTAAATTTGTTTAGGGTTCATCTTTTCTTTTATATATAAAGCTAATCCTCTTTTCTTTTGTGATGTCAAGGAAAAGTAAAGTTTTCCAAGTTTTGGTCATTCAAGAATTCTAGAATGTTGTATCTTAATATGTGTCTCCTGGAGACAAATTATATCCATTTTTAGTTTTTGTAGTCTATGAAGTATTTTACTTCTTTTTGATGGGGAATTGAGGCCATTTATATTTATTGAGCGAATTCCAATTTCCTCCATAGTTTTAATTGTATCGAGATCTCAGTTTCCTAGGGGAGCTTATCAGTCTCTGATCTTTAGGTCTCACATCTCCTTCTGATTGAGCCTTTTTGGGGGCTTCTTCCTCCCTTTGTGTCGATGTTCCTGCAGATGTTTCCTCTGGTTTCTTCGATTCTGTCTCTCCTCTCTCCAGGAAGTCTCTGTGGTCATTAAAAAAGTCTTCTGCTTGTTGTGGTGTATTCAATCTATATCTTTTAGAGTCCCAGAAAATCAGTAATCCTTCTGGGATCAGCCACCTGAAGTTCACTCCTTTGTTAATCAACTTTCTTGTTAAGAATTGGTATTCTCTTCGAGCTTCTCTAATTCTTCTAGGAACTTGTTTGAGAACTACCAAATCTTTATCTTTTTATTTTAGGGGCTGATCTCTCACTAATCTCAGTATCTCATCCTGTATTGCTCTTTTACTAAATCTAACATGTATTTCCCTGGGGACTTTATTTCTTCTTGCGTAGTTTGAGTTCACTCTGAAGGCTTGATCAATTTCTCTTTTTATATGATCAAATTCCATTCCAAGGAGCTCCGCCAATATTTCACTCATCAATAGTAGAACGTTCTCATCAGTCTCCTCTATCACATTTTGGAACCTTAAAAAGTATGACGCACGCTCCATCTCGATCGTTGCTAAGCTTTCCTCTAAATCCGCGTTGGATTGTGCTAATCTCTGCTTTTCTGCTTGGAGGGTTTCTAACTTCTGATCCACTATTACCGATTTCTCTTCAATATTATGCATTCTTTGTTGGGTATCAGTCACCGCCTGTTGGAAGGCTTCCATTTTTTGATCCATCTTAAGAAGATCCTTTTTCAGTTCAACTTTAAATTCTTCCAAGTCTTTTTTCATATCCATTTTAGAGTCCTCAAAATCTTTTTTCGTTTCCATTCTGGAGTCTACAATAACCTGGAGAATGGCTTGTACATCTTTTTGCGGCGGGTCTGGATGTAAAAAAGTTGTAATCGTTTTTTGAGGTGCTGGACTGACTGAAGTTGATGCAGGAGCTGAAGTGCCCTTCTTCACCCCTTTTGCCAAGTTTGAAGTAGCCATCTTAGTTGTTGTCTTTATTAAATTTATTTATAATACAACCTCAGGCCCGACGGCCCGGTTAGTTATAATCCCCCCCAAAAAAGAGCCCGATGGCTAATTATAATCCACCAAAATTGAAACTTAAAAAAAGGAGTAAGATAAAAAAAATATTTATGTGAAAGTTGACAAAAGATAATAAAGAAGTAAAAAAGTAAGAAGGAATCAGGATTAAAAATATAGATAAACGAGCCAGGTATTCTTCAAATATAGCCAGGTATTCTTCAAAGGCAATAATAACAATAATATAAAAAAAGCAAGAGAAACAAAAATCAAGAGAAACAAAAAATAAAAAAAAATAAAAATCAATTTATAATCCAATTGAATAGAAGAAAAAAGGAAAAAGGAAAAAAGAAAAAATTCTTCTATAGTTTCTTATTTCCTTTAAATAAATTAAGCCAAGTCCAAAACAAAAATCAAAGGAGGCAATAGAGAAAGGGATGAAACACCATCTCTGTAGTAAAGTTTACATTAGATAAGAATGTCTGGGCAGACAGCCAAGTGTCTGGGCGCTCAGCCAAAACTTCCCAGCTGAATCAACAAGTATAGTGTTCTTCCCCCACTATTGTAACAGATCCAAGCAAAAAGAGAAAGTACTTTCGGTCAATACACAAAACCGAGCTTAAGTAAGAAAAAATATTCTAAAAAAAACAATATTCTAGGGAAGGAGAAGAACAAAAATAGTTAGAGTGGCTATCAAAATATAAGTTAATAAAAAACTCTTTCTTTCTTCTCTTTATATATGTTGGCAATCTGGTTTCTTCAGTATAACTCCAAAGATAAAAAAGAAAAAAACTCTTCACACTTTTAAAAACGCTGAAACTGCCGCTTTTTGGGAGGGGGAGAGGCAATAAATCCCCTCCTCTTCCTCCCTCCTCCTGCTTGATCTTAAGGTCAGGCAAATTTTCCCGCGGTCTACTTTGCACTTATAGTCAGTAACATCTCACCCGGACCTATTACTTGCTTCTTTAAATAGCTGAATCTCCATCAGCGATGATCTGTTGAAGATGGCGGCAAAACACGAAGCTCTCCACCTTTCCCTCGCCGGTTCCAGAGGCTATTTTGGGGTCAGAGTGTCGGCTACCGCCAGCTCCCTTTTCCCAAAAGTTCACCTCTCAGTGGCCACCCCTCCAGGGTGGCATTTGGTCCTAGCGGGCCCGCCAGCGAACGAAATTCAGACCCTAAGCACGGAGCGTCCATGTCCCAGGGTCTAACCCAACGACATTTTCCGTCAAAATTCTCTATTTCTAACATGCATGGTTGATCTTATTTGGGAAGAATTGGGTAGAGGGGGAGTTTCAGTTGTTATGAGGGTAAGAAATTAAAATATCTGACACCAGGAGACTTTGGAGAAATCACCACCACTCTAGCGGGCAAACATCTGTGTTTGCCATTTTGCTGGTGTTGGGAAGGTTAACTTTCTCCTGTTTTCCCAGGCAAGAGTTTGTGGCTTACATTTTCCAATCTTGCTGATGATGGGCAGCTAAATCTGTTCATTCCAGGTGTACAAGCAGGGAGGGAGTAGCGTGGGGCTGAATCAGAGCGAAGTTCCTGACTCAGCTTGTCCTGGCTTGGGAGAATGCTTGGGTGGGCAGGGAAAGGGGAGAGCCATGGCCAACTACCAGATGAAGTGAGTCAGGTTAACATTGTGAAGTTTCACAGGATGCCAAGTGACCTGTGTGCTAATCCCAGGAATAGCCCAGATATTCCATTTGTCAGCCAATCAGCAGATGCCAGGTTACTCCTCCTCCGAAGAAGCTTTTCTGGCTGGCAGTGAGTCAGTTCTTCTGCCCCCGGCAGAATCCGACCCAAGATCACTTTTCCCTGACAAGTTAAACTCATTGATTAATTGCAAGGTCCCTGCATAATGAATCCAGAGAGATTATGCTGTCATCTCGTGAAAGATTGCGAAGTTGGAATTGATTGATTGACCTTTTTTTCCTCAAAAAAAATTCTTTTCCTTGCACGTGGCAGCGGTGATGGATTGCGAAGAAGCAACGGCACGGGGCTGAAAGTCAGTTAAGGAAAGAAAGGCAATTTCTGGGGGGGGAGCGAGGTGTTCTTTCCTTACCTGCCCCACTTGTTCAGAGGCCACTATCCGCTCAGACGCGTTGCTCTTGCCAATGGCCCGACCACCCACTTCAGCGCCTTCCCTTCCCGAGCCTCCAGCACTCCACTTGCTGCTTTGGTGGCTCTATAGGCAAAGCTGCAAAGTTCTCTTCTCTGACAGAGAACTTTGCAGCTCTGCCTACAGAACCACCAAAGCTTTAGCTAAATGGGCAGGTCAGGGGGAAACCTGCCCCATTTGTTCCACGGCCGCTTTCAGCCGAGCCACATTGCCGCAGCACTGGGCGCAATACGCGAGGTAGCAAATAGCTGCATCACGCTGAAACCGGCCGTTTGCTGCCTCCTGCCCAATGTCACTGCCATGAGGCCGCGGAACAAGCTGGGCGGTGGTAAGAAACCGGTATACTGGTTCCTTACCTCCGCCCGGCTTATTCTGCGGCCTTATGGCAGTGGCATTGGGTGCAACGCATAAGGCGGCAAACAGCCATGTGGTGCCTTCGTGCCGGGCATCTTTTGCAGTGAGTTTCTGGAAAGATTTGCGATGGGGGTGGGTGCAACGCGCGAGGTGGCAAGTGGCCGTGGCCGGAGGTAAACAGCTACATCATGCTGAAACTGGCTGTTTGCCGCCTCCTGCCCAGTGCCACTATCATGAGGCCATGGAACAAGCCGGGCGGCAGTAAGAAACCGGTATACCGGTTTCTTACCTCTGCCCGGATTGTTCCGCAGCCTCATGGCAGCCGCATTGGGTGCGACACGTGAGGCGGCAAAAAGCCATGTGGTGCCGAAACCGAGGGGCCTGCAGGCTGTGGCTGCTGGACACAGTTGGCCCCCATGCGCTTGCTGTGTGCGGGTGCCGATGGCCCGGGCCCCTGCCTCACCTTGTCTTGTGGCAATGGCACCCCTGCCCTGCCCCCTGACTCACCTCACCTCACCCCCAGGACGAGCCTCCTGCCTACCATCCCACCCGCCAGGGACTCCCTGGATCTCCCACAACCCTGCCTGGCTCCCATAGGCGTCCCTCCCCACAAGCAACATCGAGGTAGCCACGCCTACCCCGGCCATCCCACCCAGTCTGCCGTGACCATCCCGGCCACGCCCAACCAATTGGCCACATCCACCCAATGGGCCATGCCCACCCGGCACCAGACGATACATAAGTGAGTTTTGGGTTGCAGTTTAGGAATTTGGTCTCTAAATGGTTCCCCATCACTGCTCTAGTGATTCATCAGTATGCTTCCTTATTTCCTCGTGTACTTACCTAGAGAAACTGATCAATGCTGCAGCTGCTGTGTTGCAAATTACTACCCATGTAAACCTCACAGCCACAAAACCTCTCTGAATGAGATGGATGGTTTCAAAAATTTAATAAATACAAAATAAATAAAAGGGAAAGCCCAACAATCTAGACACTAAAGAAGACAGAAACTGATGGCATTAGGCACCCTAGGCACCCTATCCAACTGATGGCATTCGGCACCGAATCCCTTAATTCAATTCCCCTCACTACTTTTCACTAAGAAAATCACAACCTCCCGCTTCAATTGGCTGCGTCAGGTAATTCTTTCCAAAAGGCGTGAATTTCAGGTTGAGCAGTAGTCTCCATGGTCAAGCCACAATTAATAATCATGAGGATCAAAATAGTAGAAAATAGTATTTTTGGACTCCTCAATTGTATGAAACTATAGTGGGGGAAATGAAGGGGAGGGGGAAATTTGTTCCACTTCCCATCTACCTTCTCCTGATCTTTAGTGCAGAGGCTGAGGCCAAAATTCAGGCAATGAAAAGAAGAAAGTGTACCCAGTCTCTTCCCTGTTCCCCTCCCCATCTGCTCCACAAAGTAGAGCAGACAAAAAAACCAATGCCACATTATTGTAACAGTTATAGTAACAGGATCATGCAAGTCTGAAATGTTCCCTAACCTTATTTTCATTTGAACTAGGGAGGGGCATGTCTCAGATGTTTCTTGGCCTGGGTCTCAATGCTGCAACAGACTTAAGTGTGAAAAATGGTCATAAGTCACTTTTTTCACTGCTGTTGTTACTTCAAACAGTCACTAAACCAGTGGTTCTCAACCTGTGGGTCGGGACCCCATTTGGGGTCGATTGACCATTTCATGGGGGTCGCCAAGCAAAGCTGTCCGCCATTTGTTTTGTCCGCCATTTTTTCCCCCCTTTTCCGGCGGGTGCCTTACCTCCCTTGGGCTGGGCCAGCTGGTGGTCGGCCTGCTCCGTCTCTGATGCTTGCCAGCTACGCCTCGGCCGGCACAGGGGGCAGAACCACGCATGTGCGGCGCTCCCGGGCAGGGAAAGTCCTCGACTTACGACCGGTTGGGTAGTCCTCAACTTACGACCGGTTTAGTCCTCAACTTACGACCGGTTTAGTCCTCAACTTACGACCGGTTTAGTCCTCGACTTACGACCGGTTGGGGGTTGCGGCATTAAAAAGGTTGAGAACCACTGCACTAAACAAATGGTTATAACTAGTGGACTAACTGCATGAAACAAAACCCTCGAAAGTGTGCATAGAAAAACAATAAAGATGATAAAGGGTCTGGAGGTAAAATTGTACAATGAATAGTTGGGGGAGTTAGGCTTATTTAGTCTATTGAAGAGAAGGATTAGGGGGTACATGATAGCTGTCTTCCAGTACTTGACAGGCTGTCACAAAGAAGAGGGAATTGACTTATTCTACACCGCACCAGAGGGCAGGACAAGAAGTAATACAGTAAGTCAGGGGTCTTCAAACTTGGCCCTTTTATGACTTCTGGACTTCAACTCCCAGAATTCCTCAGCTAGCATGCCTGGCTGAGGAATTCTGGGAATTGAAGTCCACAAGCCATAAAAGGACCAAGTTTGAAGAGCCCTGCAGTAAGTGGAAGCCTGTCAAAGAGAGATCCAACCTAGAAATAAGGGGGAAAACATTTCTGACAATGAGAGGAATTAATCAGTGGAATAGCTTGCCTCCTGCAGTTGTGGATGCTTTTTCGCTGGAGATTTTCAAGAATAGATCAGACAATCATTTGACTGGGGTGGTGTAATGCTTGTGTCTTCAGCTGGGGGTTGAACTAGAAGACTCTGAACTCACTTCCAGCCCTATGATTCTATGAAGGTCAAACTTAAGCTAAAAAAGAAAGCCAGCCAGTTTCCACAATATGTTCCTGAAGGTATATCTACTTCAGACGAATCAGCCGGCTATTTGGGTTTGCCTTCCGCTCAGGCTGCTGTTGGGGCCTGCGGGCGTAGATAGCCTGGCTCGCTCACCGACCTCGCTCCGAAGTATCACGAGCCGAACCTGCCCGGGCTAAGCGCCCGCCCAACCCACTATTGAAGGCAGGAGAAGGTCATCTCACCTTGTCCATCGTTTGCCAAGGAAGAGGCCACGCAGAACAGTGCCAGAGAAAAAAGAGAAATGACCGCGAGTGGGGAACTCTGGTTAATCATCCTGGCAAGGAAGAAAATGGCGGCCTCTTTTCCCGCTCGCCATCCGCAGCAGAGGAGGCTGGAAGGAACTAGCGAGGCGGTTGAAGCGGGCCAAGGAAAAGGGTTTCGCGCGCCCTCCCACAACATTCTTGGAACTCGGCCTCCAACAGGCTTCGACGACACGTGAAATGTCTGGGTTTTGGACCAGGGGAACAGAAAGGGGGAGAGGTTTTGATCCGCTTCCCTGTTGTCGGAATGCGATTCTAATCCGCGTGAAGTAATCAATTTATACGCCGTTTATATTCCTGTATTTTTTTAATAAGCATGAAATTGGTGAATGGAATTAACAGATGAGGAAGGAGACGGAGTTATAGGGATCCATGATGGACGGTTAATCTTTTCCTCGATAATGGCGCGGCTGAACCTCATTAGCTGCCATTAAGCGCAGGCAACTCTGAGTGGTGGTTTCTTTCATGTAAGATTTCTGTATTATGAAGGAAAAGGAAGCTTGACAGATACTGTTGTGTATATATTATAAGAAGGGTAAATAAATAAATATATTTATAGCCTAGGCCCTAGACCCATATTTGGTCTTTAATTTAAACTTGAGGCAATGTACATACAGTAGTGCTTCGTCCTCCCATTTTTCTCACCACAACCCTGCACAGCAATCTTTGGTTGGGCTGAGGGTAAATGATGGCCCCAAACTCACCCACTGAATTTCTATGGCTCAGAGTGATCCTGGAAACTGGGTCTCCAGGTTCCATTCTGAGACCTTAACCACAACATTCTGAGATGGGATGGGACAAAAACCAATTATTGTTGGTTTTTTTTAAAAGTTTTATGCCTGTGAAATACATCAGGATTAGCAATAACCCTACACTGGGAATTCTTTGCCCAAATATCTGAAGGTCATGATATTGGGAAAAACTGTTTTAAGATGCTCCCCAAGGGGGTCTCCAGGCCAGTCACATGTCTCCTCTTTTCCCAAGGGACTTATTGACTTTCTCTTCACCCCTTTGTCCAGTTCTGTGCTCCTCGCCAAGCCAGAAGCAGAGTATTTTCTCCAATCCTGAAAATGCTTTGCGTCTTCATTTTTGGCAGGCAAACTTGCCAGTGCTTCCATGGAACTGACACACCAGTTCTTGCAGGTCTGAGTTTAGAGATGTAAGCAAGATTGAGACATTTCAGTCATCAATAGGGTAGAGAAAACACTCCAGCCAGATCCCCAGTGTGCACATAGGGGAGGGGGGAGCACAAGAGTTATAAAGGAGTTAATGTAGCAAATTTTAAACTTGGTTCACGGGGAGAGCAGACATTTTTATGGGTGCTGTTTTGCCTTCTCAATAATGTGTAGGGTTAACTGAGGTAGGATGAATGTTTTTCTTTGTAGTCAGAACAGAATTGTATGTCCCTATGACTTACATGATATATAGCTCTTACAACTATGAATGGGAAGATGAAAGGCCTGGCACCATCTCAGAAGTGAGAGATTTCAAGAACTGTAATTATCTCTTTCTCTCTCTCTCTCTCTCTCATTTTTGGCTTGTCCAATGGAAGGGATTGCATAAAACAAGCAAGCATAGACAGATGTCTTTGGCTTTCATCACATATACTCAGGAGTTCTGAACCTTCATGGCCAATGGGCACATTTGGACTTTTGAGAGCATATCATGGGCATTCTCCCCACCCCCCACCCCAGGGCTGCCATGATGGGTGTATCCAATCAGAAAGCTTCCATGAACAAGAAAGGAACTTCATGAGGTTCTTCCCCCTTGTTCCTATTCCCCTCCTGAATACATTCAACCACCCTGGTTTTCCTTTGACTTTTTTTCTGAGCTCCTTTGTAAACCAAGCATTGGGTTGCAGCTACCCATCACTCTATTTTTTTTTCCTTTTGAGGCAGTGTTTTGCTGTAGCTGTGACTATCTTTCCTTTAAAATAAATAAATAAAACAAAAGGCATATTTTTTATAAAAAAAATTGTGATGGCCAATAAATTAAAGTGAGGGGAGGAATGTTTGAAAAAAGGGACTTATTTGAGGAGCATTTCAAGTTATCGGTGTGCATAAAAATCTTAGGCAACTATAGGTCTTATGGTGATAGCCAGAGATTTGCACTCAGAGACTATCCTAGGTTTCAGGATGGCCCCTTTGGGCTAAGCCTATAATGTATTTGATTCAATTATTTGTTACTCTGACATCCTCTCTTTCATTCAGGACTTCAAGGAGGCCTTCCTGGATCCTCCCCAGAGGTACAGAATCCTATACTTTCATGAACATGACCAAAGCAGGGCTGTGGTGTTGCAGTGCAAGCTTTGCACATGTATGTCCCAAAGGGGCAGAGCTTGCATTGCAACAGTACAGTACCACTTTCTTCACTCCAGTCTAGCTGTTATAGGGATCCATGATAGACGGTTAATCTTTTCCTCGATAACGGCCCAGCTGAAGCCCATCAGCTGCCATTAAGCGCAGACAACTGAGTTGTGGTCTCGTTCATGTAAGACAGATTTCTGTATTATGAAGGAAAAGGAAGCTTGACAGATACTGTTGTGTATACCTAAGAAGGGTAAATAAATAAATGTATTTATAGCCTAGACCCATATTTGGTCTTTAATTTAAACTTGAGGCAATGTACATACAGTAGTGCTCCGTCCTCCCATTTTTCTCACCACAACCCTGCACAGCAACCTTTGGTTGGGCTGAGGGTAAATGATGGCCCCAAACTCACCCACTGAATTTCTATAGCTCAGGGTAGGCCTGGAAACTGGGTATCCAGGTGCTAGTCTGAGACCTTAATTACAACATCACACTCTCATTCACTCTTCTGGGCAACTGAATACACCCATTAAATATTCTGAATAAATCTGCATATTACTTGACTGAAGGCTGGGTTTGTGTCAAAAAGGAGAATGTAAAGATGCTTTTACATCAAGATCAATTACTAGTTATTGCCACACAGAGATGCTGACCCAACTTTCTTGGTAACAGTACAGAAGTGGCATGCCATTATTTTCCTCCATATGTTTTTCCTGAAATGTAGATCTGGCCTTGGGAAGAAAGCAGTGAATAGTTAAAGGAGAAGAACTCAGCAACTCAATCCTTCCATAGAGGGATATATGAGAAAGAAACTCAAAGTAACCCCCATCTTGATTTTTTTATATAATATGGGGCAAAAAGAAAGCCTGAGAGGCTTTCTATCCTACAACAATAAAGAGCATTCATAGAGTTTATTACAGATGAAAATACATGTTTTAATATATCAATGAGCAAATTAAAATTATAAACTATTGTTAAATAATATTTTTTTCAGAAATAATGAGATTGCAAGAGGATTCACTGTATTTAAAAAGCAATCTGATATATTTATAGCACGTCAAAAAGCAAGTTTGCTGCTTCATACAATTAGTTGGAAAATGTTCCACACCACAGCCAAAAAAAGAATGTGTTGAATCCTCACAGTGTTTGTTTCGCTAAGTTGTTTTTTCACCCAGAACATGTACTTAGGCAAATTAGTGTAAATTCCTGGAAATTTTGGTCGGCCACAGCCAATACCATAGCTGGTGATTCCTACAATGTAGTATTTAGAGTCTGATAAATAACATACCAGAGGTCCACCACTGTCTCCCTGAAAAATAAAAAAGATAACAGTAAGTAGTGACTTATATTATTTAAAAGCATGCATGCATAAAGGCTATCCCTCCTCCTATTTAGTTTTCTAGTGAAAATACAGCAGCCAAGTATCTTCAGTGACATTCAGACTTCTGATGCTATAAGCCCAATATGGCAAACTGAGAACAAAGAATTAGGTCTTCCTCATGGCCACATTAATGTGCATTCCTCCCATCCTTGAGTTAGTAAGAAAGTGCTGTCCCCACAGTAGAGCCCAACTTAGGCTGAGAATAGTTTCTCTTCTTACAGATTTAATCTGCAAGAAGCAGTTCTTTGAAGAAGAGACATTATTTTGTTTTCATAAGTTACTTCTGCTTTATTTCCATTGAAATCCATAGGATAAATTAGTCATTGCTAACTTAAATCCCACTCAGAGTGAAAACGTTATTTGGTTGAGCTCTAAAATAGCAAAAGCAGTAGTAATTGATCTTTTATCTCAATTCAAAAATATCCCACATATAAAATTCTGAAATTGTATTAGTTTTACTTTTCTTTTCTGACATTTCCTATCTGTTTCAATGCATCTGTAAATTGTTAATCTAGTAAACCTAACTGGAAATTAAGTGAACATGTTTTGAGATAGATCTATGTCCATTTACCTGACAGGTATCAACATCCCCAGTTTCAGAGCCAGCACAAAAAGCAGTATCTGGTACTGATCCTGCATGCCAGTCATATCGATTGCAAATGTCTAGTGAAAAAATTCTTAGCTGTGCTTCTTGTAATGTGAAGCTGCCTCTAGCTGTAAGGAAAACAATAGCTTTTATTTATTTATAATTTGCAACAAGAACTATATAAAAATGCTGAATACCAGCTATTGTCTGCAGATCAGTAATGCAACATTGGGAGAATATCATTTAACCTTGAATATGCCTCATTATATCTTCTAATGTGTAGCTATTAATTCAGAAATCTATGTTTGAACAATACTCCATAACACAGTAATTTTGATACATATACACATACACAGAAAGTTGATTGTGTGCAAAATCTATTATCTAGTGTTACGACTAAAGCAAACAATTGAAAAACCATTTGTTATTTAGAAAACTACAAAAACATGCAAATTTGATATTTATACAAATTCATAGAATCTGCAGTTTTATAAAATCCATTGATTCTATGATGCAAATAAGAACTTGCAACGGTGAGCAATTCTGACATATCCTTGTGTTGATAGCACTATCTGTGGATGAGAAAAAAGTGTTTTCAACACTGCCACTTCAGAAACACCAATCATTACTTCCTTGTGCTTACTGGAAAAGATTTTTGGTTTGTTCTTCCAAGTTTCTGATAATCCATTAGAGAAAAATATTGTCATGATTGAGTAATCCAAGTGAAGAACACACTAGTTAGTATTAGGAAATTTGAAATTTCCTTTTTTGTGACAAAAGAGAATAAACATGTTTAGGCATAGCCTGAGGGAAGGGATGAGGTGCTCTGTTAATGGTTGACAAGAAAGCATGGCTGACAGTTACCTGCATTTTTGGTTTTTTTACCAGAAAGTACAAGTACTGATTACCTGGTGGGTCTTTGTAAGCTCTATAAAAGGCATGTAAAGATATATGTGTTCAGGGCTTGCTGATATCAACTTAGCCATTATTCCATGGAGGGAATCAGACATCCTTTCCAATGAGGGATATAAAGTATCCTCACAGCAGTTAGCATATGCAAAGCCAATTCAATAGATGTAAAATATAAGGCTTAGCAAACAGGTCTGTAAACTACTAACTGCAAACAGTTAGCACACCAGTTTTATCTAAGTATATTTGGTATAAATGTAATCTTCCAATGAAATGTCCATTTCATATCTATTACTACAGGTAGTCCTTATTTAGCAACTGACTTGGATAGCAATTGTTCAGCGTTGCAGTGCTGACAAAGTAATTTTGTGACCAATGCCCACATTTATAACCTTTGCAATATCTCCTCTGAGTCAAGTTCCCCAATAAAATCCATTAAGACAAGTATTGTGCCTGACCCCCCTTTCTCTCCTTTTTTCTCCCACTCACATAGTTGAGAGATTGCCTAAACAAGTTCTTTTTTCCTGAACTGCTTTTTTCCCAAGCACAAGGCTTTCCTGAAAAGCGTTAACTACAAGTTAACAAGCTCAGCTTTGTGAGCTTACTTAGTTTATTATTACCTGTTGCCAACTTGTGCTCCCACCTGAAATAGACTTTAATCAGTTTCACACTGAAGGCTTTTTTCACTCTTAGGCTTGGTAGCATGCTAGGCAAACAGCTAAGGTTGGTGCATTCCTTGATGTATATTCCCAATGTTGTGCCTGCTTACTCTCTTGTAATCTCTTCCTTTTCAATAAATGTATATAAAAACATTCTCTTCTTACTAATTATCCCAGTGAGCATTCAAAAGGGTGGGGTAGTGGGGAAAAAGGGTTATAGGATTTGCCCCTTAACCCAGCTTACTCATGAGTCAAATTTCAAATGGCATGCAAACAGATCATCCTTAAAGATTGGTATCCAGGAAAGGAAGTGAGTAAAAATTATCTCATATCTTACATTGTTTATATCAGATCTTCCCATCCTATTATTTTCCAGAAGTAGTAGATAAAACTCCCATTATATCCAGCTACCATGGCTCTGTGTGTGTGTGTGTGTGAGTGTGTATACTGTACATTTGAAAATACTGAAATGCAAGTCTCTATGAAGTATGTCTAACTGAGAATAGTATCCAAAAGTAGCTCCCTTCTGATTGTACTTTGTTTTCTCTGTGTGTAATGTGAGAAAGAGAGAAACAGTTGACTGTAGTGGTTAAAAGCACCAAGTTCATAACCGAGAGACCGAGTTCTAGTCCCACCTTAGGCGTGAAGCCAGCTAAGGGACATTGAGTGAGTCATTCTCTCTCAGCCCTAGAAATAAAACAATGGCAAGTCACTTCTGAAAATATAGTTGCCACGTAAACTGCACGGATTTGTCCAGGCAGTCACCAGCAGTCAAAATGATTTGAAGGTTTCCCCATGAGAAAAATGTTATTCTCAGTGCAGATAAACTTTCGGAGATCACTAAACTCATTTTCACTTTTAACAGTAGGTTACTTTAAAGCAAAAGTAAAACACTTACTTTTTTCTTTTTTCATTCCCCACCCACTTATAAAACATGTCATATCAGAAGTCAAGGCAAGAGTAAAGTTAGGCAAGCAGACGGGCTGAACATAGGAATTAAATGTGATAGGTTTGCTTAGATGAAACACAGCAATGTCATCTTTGTATCTTGTTGAGTCATAGAAATAATGGATCTTGATGGCCCGAACGCGTCTTTTTATAGTGTATGTTTTATGTCTGAAAAGATGATGCAAGCCAATCACAGCCCTCCACATCTCTGGAAGCCTAGGAAAAAATAAAGTATCTTTAAAAATAGTAATTATTATGTAAATATAATTTCAGAGAGATGAAATTGTTTCTTATTTCAAAATCTGTGCATGGCTAATAAGCATGGAGCCAGATTTTATTCATATGATGACAAAATGGCAGACTGTGATAGAAAATACAACTGATGTAAATAGTCATTTAAACTGATCTAAAAATGTACCATTTGCAAAATCAGATTCAAACCATTTACTGCAATATTCCTAATTCAAGAATTCTCAAATAATGTATCTGAAATTTATTATTTAAATAAATTTTATATAGGCAACTGTCTCACAGCAGTGACGCTAGGCAGCGAACAAAAGATTATAAACCAAAACAACCAAAGACCATCAATATAACATATGCCTAAGATCTAAGAATATATATTCACAGTTAGTTTAAAAAACAACCACCAACCCAATCAACAGCAGAGATGCTTAACATTTTGGCCCCAATGCCTAAGGGGACAACCAGGTTTAACTGCCTTGTGACAGACTAACAGAGTTGGTTCCATCTGGACTTCCAGAGAGATGTGCTCTACGGGGCAGGTGCTATTACAGAGAGGGCACAACTTCTGGCTCCCATGACACTGCTCAGTAGAAGGAGTCAGAGCATGTCCATCCTGTTAACTCTGGTAGGGCAAGCAGAAACAATTGGCCCTGTGCCATGTTAAACTTTATAGGTAGTAACCAGCACTTTGAATTATACCTCAAAGCTTCTTGAAAGCCAGCGCAGTTCACACTGCAGCAGTGTTGTGTAACCTGAAACACCTAAAACTACCCATATTGTTTTATTTTACACATTCTGAACAAATGCTTTGGAAAGGTAGCTCCATGTAGAGTGCATTACAGCAATCCAAACAGTAGGTAGATCTGAATTTCTATGAATAGGGCCTCCTATTCCTTTTCCTCCAGAAAAGAACTCAATTGGTACATGAGATGAACCTATCTAAAGGGCCCACTTGGTCACATCTACCACAGGCTCTCTGAAAAGGAATCAGAGTGCAAGAGATTTCCCAAATTGTTCACTAGCTCCAACTCTGGGAGTGTAACCCCTTTCAGAGTGAAAATATTTGGATCCAATGGCTCCAATATCCACAACTGCTTAGTTTTGCTAGAAGACTTCAGAACAAAGCTGAAACCTGTTCTTCCCTATCCAGACTCCAAAGCCTATAGACACCATGAAAGAACCTCAGTGGCATCACTTATCAATCCAAGGCAGAAAAGTATAGTTGGATATCATCAACATTCTGATGATGCCTTACCACATGTTGATGGATGACCTCCCCTGAGGGGTTTCATGTAGATGTTAAACAGGAATGGAGAGATTGGACCCTGAAGGAACTCCACAAAGTAGGAGCGTTAGTCTTTACTAGCCCTGGAGAAAGTAGGAGAACCACACCAACATAGTGCCTCCCTAATCCAAACCTCCTGAGCTGTTCCTGAAGGAAACCATGGTTGATAGCACTGAAGACTGTTGAGAAATCAATATGGGCCAGGATAAATTCATGACCCATCAGAGGGAATCAATAGGCACATCCAATACCATCCCAGTGCTTCAACCAAGTCTGAATTCTGAGTGAAAAGATAATTTCCTTCCTCCTGAGCTGCAATGCAATTGTATTCTCTGAAAAAATAAAGTTGGAGATTGGATTGAATTTGTCCAGTTCCTCTGGGTCCAGCATGGGCTTCTTGAGAAAAGGGTACACTGCTTTCAAGAACAGCAGAACCACTCCATCTCATAAAGAAGCATTGACCGCCAGATGGACCCCACTACATTACCTTCCAGAAGGACTTAGCCAGTCATGAGAGACATAGATCTAAAACACAGATAGCCATATTAATAGCTCTGAGGATCCTGTTTGTTTTATCAGGCTAACAGGTTCAAACTCTTCCCAGCTAATCAGTTAAGACTGTGCTCAGGAAACTCCATAGGACAGTGATGGCGAACCTTTTAGAGACTGAGTGCCCAACTGCAACCCAAAACCCACTTATGCATTGTCGAGTGCCGGGTGGGTGTGGCCCATTGGCTGGGTGTGGCCAATTGGGTGGGCGTGGCCAATTGGGTGGGAATGGCTGCAGTGGTAACGGCAGACTGGGTGGGACTAAAAAGTTCAATCAATCAATTCCAACTTTGCAAGAACTTTTTTTTTCCCGCGAGAAGTTGAAATTGACTGATTGAACCTTTTTTTTTTTTGCACACGGTGGCGGAGGCCTAAAGCGAAAAGGTTTTATAAAACCCAGCTGAAGGCCTAGGACTGGGGTGACGGCGCGTGTGCCCACAGAGAGGGCTCTGAGTGCCGCCTCTGGCACCCATGCCATAGGTTCGCCACCACTGCCATAGGACCTATACAGTTCTACCTTCTCCAATAGATGCCAAAAACATTCCCAGAGCAACCCTGTAAATGTTTCCCTGTCTCTTTGTCCACAATTTACTGGGCAACTTTTGTGGAGTCAACAAGGGTGGAAAATCACATATGATTTGCTACTTTTACTGTTACCAAGTAGGAAACATATGCACAGAAAATTGGGGCCGGGGAACTACCAGAACGTAATCTAATTTTATAATTCCCAAGGAGACTCTATGCAGGTGCAGAATCAAATATGTACAGGAAAAAGGACAATAAAAAGACAATACCAAATATTTTCTTTTAACTCTGGAATTGTGTTAAAAGTTTGTATCATTCTCAGTTCACTTTTAAAATAGACCCTTATTCATTTAAATTATTAAGTCCTGTTTCTTCTCCTTACCACATATGAGCATGAAGTGAGATACAATCTATTTGTTTCATAAATATGAATTCATTCTAGCCAGTTCTTGCTATATTTTCTCTCCATATTATATTGTAATATGATAGGGATTTATCATAACTAATTGTGGCCAACATAAGGTAACACACATTTAACCATATCTTTACTTCAAAGCAGATGATATGCAATCTGAAGATGGAGATCATTAATATCGGTCCTTTGCCATAATTAGATCACTTTCTCATCAAACTGCATGTCACAAATGCTCTGGATCCTTATGAGGATGGCAAAATTGTCAGGATTGTTTTGCTAAGCATCTGATTCAGTGGTGGCGAACCTATGGCACATGTGTCAGAGGTGGCACTCAGAGCCCTCTCTGTGGGCACGCATACCATCGCTGCCAGCAGCTTGCGCAGATCCATTAGGCCGCCCCTGCCGCCCAGAGCAGCAGCCCCACCAGGCCCAAAGGAGGCGAAGCAGCCAGCTAGCAAGATTGAGTAGAGATGGTAGAGCATGCCCACACCCAGCAAGCCAAAGGCCACCCCAAGCAGGGAAAGCTGGATCCTCATCGGCGCCATGGCCCCCCAGTCCCAGCTAGGATTGCGTGCCTCTCCCCCATCTATGCTGGGCCTCCTGCCCACTGCCCCATCTGCCAGAGACCCCCTGGATCTCCCCCAACCCTGCCTAGCCCCCGCAGGCATCCCCTCCATGAGCAACATCGAGGTGGCCATGCCCACTCCAGCCACGCCCACCCAGTCTGCCATGACAACCGCAGCCATGCCCACCCAGTGGGCCACGCCCCCATGCCCTTTCCCTGAGGGCACCACAATGCTGATTTGGCCCTGACACTTTTGCGATAAATAAGTGGGTTTTGGGTTGCGGTTTGGGCACTCTGTCTCTAAAAGGTTCGCCATCACTGATCTAATTGATCAAGGGTTCCAGACGGGTTTGGGAGATTTTCTTGGCAATTTGGCAAGCAGTAACATTATGGACATAGTTAATCAGTCAAAAACAGAGGCAAGCAGAGTACTAGATGAAATTGCTCCAGTGCAGCCTCTGCCTAGTTACCAATTCCTGGCAATTCCTTCATTTAATTAGGTACATAGGCAAATGAAGCAACTGAAAAGATAGCTAGAGCAATGGTTCCTCTCTCCTCCCTCTCCCACAAAAAAAGTTATCATTAAGTATAAGCTCAGGTTTCAGGCTACCCAATGTTTCAGGCTAACATAATGTTTTCCCCCTCTTGTGCTTATTGTATCCACAGATTCCCATCTAGTGGTCTGTTCAGAGTAACGAAGATCCTTTTAGGGAAAGATGGGTGGGACAGAGTAACTCTATACATGTCAAAGTAATATATGCCAAAGTACTTGGGCTGGACATAGTCTATAGTGGACAAAGGCTGTAGCGGGCTGGACATAATCTATGGTGGACAAAGGCTGTAGTGGGGAACAAGACAGAAATAATAATTTCTGTATAATAATCTGGTATTTTTTGAGTTTCTAGAACACAAGGATGTGAACAGGATTTTCTAGAGTTTGAATTCTGCCACTTGCAGTCTTGATTCATGTTTTCCTTTGGATGGCCAGGTGGAGTGTGAATGGCTGTATCTGGGAGATATTTAATGCTTTTTTGGAACAGGGCATATTACCATCTATAGACCTCTTGGTGGCTTACAGTATCAAATCAAATCACTATTAGTTATATATGTTTGAGTTTTATTGTTCACTGCCCAGAGTCTATTTGGATTTGCTAATAAATAACAATAATAATAAATAACAATAACCTGAGTTAAGTTTGGAAAAGCTTTGTGACTTACGCATAAATCTAAAAAAACACAAAGACATTCTTCGTATCTCTATATTCCTGAAATTCCTACCTTAAATGGAGCTTATCTTCATATACATTTTTAGAAATAGTGCTTTAAAAATATTATTACGTACTGCAGATACTTGTGGAGAAGCCGAAAATCTTAGGTGCCAAAATACACCTAAAAATTGCACTCAGCTTATCCTTTGATGGCTTTTATGTGGGCATATACCAGGGGTCTTCAAACTTGGCCCTTTTATGACTTGTGGACTTCAACTGCCAGAATTCCTCAGCAAGCGTGCCTGGCTGAGGAATTCTGGGAGTTGAAGTCCACAAGCCATAAAAGGGCCAAGTTTGAAGACCCTTGGCATATACAGTAAAAACTTTTCACAAGCACCTGTCTATACCTGCAGATAAGTCCATTTATGATTAAGTAGATCCTTGAATTCTTAACAAAAACACGATGAAAAATGTGGGTTGGTACATTTTTATGGTATTTTGGATAAAAATAGTAATAGTAATAGTAAGTAAAGTTGGAAGGGATCTTAGAGGTCATCTAGTCCAACCCCCTGCTCAGGCAGGAAGCCCTATATCATTTCGGACAAATGGCTGTCCAGTCTCTTCTTAAAAACCTCCAGTGTTGGAGCATTCACCACTTCTGGAGGCAGGTTGTTCCACTGGTTAATTGTTCTAACTGTCAGGAAGTTTCTCCTTAGTTCTAGGTTGCTTCTCTCTTTGATTAGTTTCCACCCATTGCTTCTTGTCCTGCCTTCAGGCGCCTTGGAAAATAGCTTGACACCCTCTTCTTTGTGGCAGCCCCTGAGATATTGGAACACTGCTATCATGTCCCCCCTCGTACTTCTCTTCATTAAACTAGACATACCCAATTCCAGCAACCGTTCCTTATATGTTTTAGCCTCCAGTCCCCTAATCATCTTTGTTGCTCTTCTCTGTACTCTTTCTAGAGTTTTTTACATCGCGGTGACCAAAACTGGATGCAGTATTCCAAGTGTGGCCTTACCAAGGCATTGTAAAGTGATATTAACATTTCACGTGATCTTGATTCTATCCCTCTGTTAATGCAGCCCAGCACTGTGTTGGCCTTTTCGGCAGCTGCACCACACTGCTGGCTCATATTTAGGTGATTGTCCACTAGGACTCCGAGGTCCCTCTCAGTTACTACTATTGAGCAAGGTACCCCCTATACTATATCTGTGCATTTGGTTTTTCTTACCTAAATGTAGAACCTTGCTTTTTTCACCATTGAATGTCATTTTGTTAGATATTTACAAGTATATACAGTATTATTGTGAGAACACCCTTAAAAAACCCCCAAAGCCCTGATAATGCAGATGAAAACACACATCGACTGAATAGGCCTATTATTATCAACAACTTGCTAGTAACTAACTTGCTTCATTTATCTAACTTGCTTGCTTTTAGTTTTTATTTCTTACAGGTTTCTCTCTCAATGCAATAATCTTTTCTGTTCTCTACCTAAGATTACCCGTCTTATTAATGCAGATATATTTCCCTGACTTGGAAGCAACACAAAGATGTTCTAGAATACTTTCATTGCTCACATTGCTAAGTCCAATTCTGTTTCTGCAATAAGAACAGCTGGGGGTATTGTTGGTGTTGCTATCATCAAACTAATATGGAACAGCTTAAAAAAGTGCTGGCAGTAAAAGCATCCATAATTCACTAGATTACTAGACCCATAGATTTATCCATTTTTCAAAACCCAATCTCCTGATAGTAGAGGAAAGGAAGCAAGCAAGCAAGCAAAGAGCTTGGAAGCCTCTCTGACTCTCTTTAGGACCCAGCTTCTGCTGTGGCTCTTTGCTGGACATTTCTGCTCTTAAGGCTTTTCTTCAGCTTCCCAAGGCAGCAGAAAGATTTTCTTTGCTTGCTTACTTCCTTTACTCTTCAGTCTGGAGTCAAGGTTTTTAAAAAGGACAGAGATTGAGGGCAGAGGTGGAGAGTTTAGTTTTAGCACCTAAAGGGGAGAGGAAGAAAGATCAACAAGTCTGACCCTCCCAACTTTTTTTGTTTTTTGTTTTATTGAACAAATGTGGCTTTCTGGGGGAGGGAAGAGGCTGTTAAAGCAAAGGAAAGGTTTTGGCATGTTTGTCCTGAAGCTGCCACCTTTGCATACAGGGACTGGCTTCCCAAAGGGTAGCAAGAGTCAGGAGGGAGTTTGGAGTCTCCAGACAGTCAGCTGATTGGAGAAGAAAGTTTTGAAAGCAGCCACAAGAAACTGTCAAGAGCACTGAAAATGGTAGCCCCTTCATTCAAAACAGTTCAGGTGAAGAAGATGATTTCAAAATAAATATTTCAAAATATACATTTCTAAATTTAGCACCTAGTTTTTATCCATGTAGTTTTATTACATTAAAATCTATAAAAAAGGTAATACATACATTTTTGTTGCACAGCAGTGTGCAGCTGTCAGTACTGTGCAGTTATTAATTAAAGTTCCACCACATAAATGGATAAATCCTCCGCCATGCTTATATACTTGAAGGCTAACTTGCCATGGCCATGCCCCTTCCTCAGATTCATGCCCACCTACAATCCGACTCCCTGGTGTGCCTATAGCAGGCCTTGTTCCACACTCTAGAAATGAAATCCCAATAGTTAGATACCATGTGAGTTTATAAATGCAAACGTTAGGGTTTCTCTGAATAGTCAGACTTCTCAGTTGGCATTTTTTTCTCATAAATTCATACAGTACACACACCCACAGGCATACACAGTTAAAAAGAATCAGGAAGTTGATTTAAATAAATATTTTTAGTCTATTTCTGAAAATCATTATATATAATAACTTGCTGCAGGGGCTACAGCAATGGCAACCCTATTGGCTTGGCCCTCCACAACAGTCTCAGTTTTGCATGTGGCCCCTTAGAAAATTAATTGCTCACCCCCATATTAAAGGTATCATCATAGAACAGTGGTGGTGAAGCTATGGCACGCATGCCAGAGGCGGCACTCGGAGCCCTCTCTGTGGTTATGCGCACCGTCGCCCCAGCCCAGGCTCCCCCAGCAGCCCCCTCCTCACCAGCAGCCCTCCCCAGAGGAGAGTTGCCCCTGGGTGCGGCCCATGCAGAGCAGCGCAGCCAAGGACATGACTCCGCCCTCGCACCCCGTCGCGTGCAGATGATGCTGCAGGGCGCAGGTGGAGGGCGTGGCTGCCATGGTGCTGCAGGGCCGCCTGGGTGAGCAACAAAGGGTCTGGAGGCTAAATTGTACAATGAATAGTTGGGGGAGTTAGGCTTATCTAGCCTATTGAAGAGGAGGATTAGGGGGGACATGATAGCTGTCTTCCAGTACTTGACAGGCTGTCACAAAGAAGAGGGAATTGACTTATTCTATAGTGCACCAGAGGACAGGACAAGAAGTAATGAGTGGAAGCCTGTCAAAGAGAGATCCAACCTAGAAATAAAGAGGAAAACATTTCTGATAGTGAGAGGAATTAATCAGTGGAATAGCTTGCCTCCTGGAGTTGTGGATGCTTTTTCACTGGAGATTTTCAAGAATAGATCAGGCAACCATTTGACTGGGGTGGTGTAATGCTTGTGCCTTCAGCTGGGGGTTGAACTAGAAGACTCTGAACTCACTTCCAGCCCTATGATTCTATGAAGGTCCAACTTAAGCTAAAAAAGAAAGCCAGCTAGTTTCCACAATATGTTCCTGAACGTATATCCACTTCAGACGAATCAGCCGGCTATTTGGGTTTGCCTTCCGCTCAGGCTGCTGTTGGGGCCTGCGGGCGTAGTTAGCCCGGCTCGCTCGCCTACCTCGCCCCGAAATGTCACGAGCCGAACCTGTCCGGGCTAAGCGCCCGCCCAACCCACTACTGAAGGCGGGAGAAGGACATCTCACCTTGTTCATCCTGCGCAAAGGACGAGGCCACGCAGAACAGTGCCAGAGAAAAAAGAGAAACGACCGCGAGTGGGGAACTCCGGTTAATCATCCTGGCAAGGAAGAAAAGCGGCCTCTTTTCCCGCTCGCCGTCCTCAGCGGAGGAGGCTGGAAGGAGCTAGCGAGGCGGTTGAAGCGGGCCAAGGAAAAGGGCTTCGCGCGCCCTCCCGCAACAGCTGCTTGGAACTCGGCCTCCAACAGGCTTCGCCGACACGTGAAATGTCTGGGTTTTGGACCAGGGGAACACAAAGGGAGAGAAGTTTTGATCCGCTTCCCTGCAGTTATTTACCGTTGTCGTTATACACTTCTAATCCGCGTGAAGTAATCGATTTATACGCCGTTTATATTCCTGTATTTTTAATAAGGAATATAAACGGCGTATAAATCGATTACTTCACGCGGATTAGAAGCGTATAACGACAACGGTAAATAACCGCAGGGAAGCGGATATATATGAAGGGTAAATAAATAAATGTATTTATAGCCTAGACCCATATTTGGTCTTTAATTTAAACTTGAGGCAATGTACATACAGTAGTGCTCCGTCCTCCCATTTTTCTCACCACAACCCTGCACAGCAACCTTTGGTTGGGCTGAGGGTAAATAATGGCCCCAAACTACACCCACTGAATTTCTGTGGCTCAGGGTGACCCTGGAAACTGGGTCTCCAGGTGCCAGTATGAGACCTTAACCACAACATCGCACTCATTCACTCTTCTGGGCAACTGAATACACCCATTAAATTATTCTGAATAAATCTGCATATTACTTGACTGAAGGCTGGGTTTGAGGAGAATGTAAAGATGCTTTTATACCAAGATCAATTACTAGTTATCGCCACACGGAGATGCCATATTTCGACAATGCAAGTAGCGCCAGGCTGTAGTATCCTCAGTAAGATGGCAGCAACTTACTGTTTGTTTGTTTTTTTGTAGTCCAGAAATGGTAGCCCCAGATTTTAAAAAAAGAAAGAAGATAGAATGTCTTCTTAAAGAGTTCTATAAGGACAACACTTTTCTTTTCCAAATATTTTAATCTTGGCAATCCTATGGGGACACTGAAAGAAGGCCTTGGAAAATCATGTCTGAAAAATCTTGCCAAGAAATTGCAGAGAATTTCTTGGCAGTTGCTAGGAATCAACATAGACTGGAAGGCACAAAAATATAAAAATGCTGACATCTTGACCTGCTGAAGAAGAGAAAATAGGGTCCACATACTACCTGCCAGACATAAAACATAACTATATCTACCACATTTTCCTGCTCGTCATATCTTCTATCTTTCAGTCAGAATTCTGCCACCTTGGAAAACACCAGGCCCACTTAACCATCTAATTTATCTGTAATTTTTGCATTCACTTTCAATCATAACAGAAATTATGATTTAATTTAAACTTGAGATTGTATTAAATAGAAAGCGAAGACCATTAGTTTTACATTGGTTTGTACATAATAATATAGTTTCCCCATTTGCATTTAAGTACGGGACAAATATGCTCCTGAGTTCTCTTTTTTCTGCCATATTCTTATGTCATTGCCTTTATTTTGTTTTTAATCTATAATTGAGCAAATACTATATTATATTCGGCTGTTCTAAGTTAAGGGGTATTTTTCCCCCTTAGGCCAATTGTGATCATTGTCAGCTTCAAAATGTGAAAAATATGAGGGGTTGTTGCCAGTGGTGGGATTCAGCCGGTTCGCACCACTTCGGCAGAACTGGTAGCTAATTTTTTGTTGCCCAGGCCCAGAATGGACTTCCGGAAGTGGCATCCACACAGAGAACCGGTTGTTCACATATTTGAATCCCACCACTCGTTGTTGCCAATGGTACATTTCATCTTCAATCCAACAGTGGTCGTTTTATGCTGATTTTAGCATGTCTTCCTTCCAAATTTTAGGCCTTGTCCTTCAGGGTCTTTCTATTTTGGAGAATCAGAAACCTCAGCTATTTAACACTGGGCTCTTCAGCTCTGTCTATGGCAGTGGTTCTCAACCTTTTTAATGCCGCAACCCCAACCGGTCGTAAGTTGAGGACTAAACCGGTCATAAGTCGAGGACTAAACCGGTCGTAAGTCGAGGACTACCCAACCGGTCGTAAGTCGAGGACTTTCCCTGCCCGGGAGCGCCACGCATGCGTGGTTCCGCCCCCTGTGCCGGCCGAGGCGTAGCTGGCAAGGGGCAGAGACAGAGCAGGCCGACCACCAGCTGGCCCAGCTCAAGGGATGTAAGGCACCCGCCGGAAAAGGGGAAAAAAATGGCGGACAGCCTTGCTTGGCAACCCCCATGAAATGGTCGATCGACCCCAAATGGGGTTGCGACCCATAGGTTGAGAACCGCTGTTCTATTGCCCTCAATCTTTCCCAGCATTAGGCCCTTCTCCAGTGAGTCCTTCCTTCTCATTAGGTGGCCAAAGTATTTGAGTTTCAACTTCAGGATCCAGCCTTCTAAAGAGCAGCCGGGTTGATCTCTTCTAGGACTGACTGGTTTGAACACCTTGCAGTCCAAGGGACTCGCAGGAGTCTTCTCCAGCACCATAGTTCAAAGGCCTCAGTTCTTTGTCACTCAGCCTTTCTTATGGTCCAACTTTCACATCCATACATTGCAACTGCGAAAACCATGGCCTTGACTATACGCACTTTGTTGGCAGGGTGATGTCTCTGCTTTTTAGTATGCTGTCTAGATTTGCCATAGCTTTCCTCCCCAGGAGCAAGCGTCTTTTAATTTCTTGGCTGCAGTCCCCATCTGAGGTGATCTTGGAGCCCAGGAAAATAAAATCTGTCACTACCTCCATTTCTTCCCCATCTCTTTGCCAGGAATTGAGAGGGCTGGATGCCATGATTTTGGTTTTCTTAATGTTGAGTTTCAAGCCAACTTTTGCACTCTCCTTCTTCACCCGCATCAAGAGGCTCTTTAGTTCCTCTTCACTTTCTGCCATTAGAGTGGTATCATCTGCATATCTTAGGTTGTTGATATTTCTCCCGGCAATCTTAATTCCAACTTTTGANTTCCTCTGCCTCTTCGAAATCCTGCCTGTACTTCTGGTAGTTCTCGATCCACATACTGCTGGAGTCTAGCTTGTAGGATTTTAAGCATAACTTTACTAGCATGTGAAATGAGTGCAATGGTGCGATAGTTTGAACATTCTTTGGCATTGCCTTTCTTTGGAATTGGAATGTAAACTGACCTTTTCCAATCCTGTGGCCAGTGTTGAGTTTTCCAAATTTGCTGGCAAATTGAGTGTAGCACTTTTACTGCGTCATCTTTTAAGATTTTGAATAGTTCAGCTGGAATACTGTCACCTCCACTAGCTTTGTTGTTGCTCAGCTTTTCTAAGGCCCATTTCACTTCACATTCTAGGATGTCTGGCTCTAGGTCAGTGACCACCCCATCGTGGTTATCTGGGACGTTAAGCTTGTTCTTGTATAGTTCTTCTGTGTATTTTGCCACCTCTTCTTAATCTCTTCTGCCTCTGTTAGGTCCCTGCCATTTTGGTCCTTTATTATGCCCATCTTTGCATGAAACGTTCCCTTCATATCTCCAATTTTCTTGAAGAGATCTCTGGTCCTCCCTATTCTATTGTTTTCTTCTATTTCTTTGCACTGTTCATTTAAGAAGGTATTCCTATATCTTCTAGCTATTCTCTGGAATTCTGCATTCAATTGGGTGTATCTTTCTCTTTCTCCTTTGCCTTTCGCTTCCCTTCTTTCCTCAGCTATTTGCAAAGCTTCCTCAGACAGCCATTTTGTTTTCTTGCATTTCTTTTTCTTTGGAATGGTTTTAGTTGCTACCTCTTGTACAATGTTGTGAACCTCCGTCCATAGTTCTTCAGGCACTCTGTCTATCAGATCTAATTCCTTAAATCTATTTGTCACCTCTACTGTATATTTATCAGGAATATGATTTAGTTCATACCTGGGTGGCCTAGGGCTTTCCCCCACTTTCTACAATTTAAGCCTAAATTTTGCAACGAGAAGCTCATGATCTGAGCCACAGTCAGCTCCTGGTCTTGTTTTTACTGACTGTATAGAGCTTCTCCATCTTTGGCTGCAGAGCACATAGTCAATCTGATTTCTGTGTTGACCGTCTGGTGATGTCCATGTGTAGAGCCGTCTCTTGGGTTGTTGGAAAAGAATGTTTGTTATGACCATCATATTCTCTTGACAAAATTCTATCAGCCTGTGCCCTGCTTCATTTTGTAGTCTAAGGCCAAACTTGCCTGTTATTCCAGTTATCTTTTGGCTTCCTACTTTAGCATTCCAATCCCCCATGATGATAAGGACATCATTTTTTGGTGTTAATTCTATAAGGTGCTGTAGGGCTTCATAGAACCAGTCAATTTCATCCTCTTCAGCACCAGTGGTTGGGGCATAGATTTGGACTACTCTGATATTGAATGGTTTGCCTTGGATTCGAACTGAGATCATTCTGTCATTTTGGAGATTGTATCCCAGTATTGCTTTTCCTACTCTTTTATTGACTATGAAGGCTACTCCATTTCTTCTGAGGGATTCTTGCCCGCAGTAGTATACCTGATGGTCATCTGAGTTAAATTCACCCATTCCTGTCCATTTTAGTTCGCTGATTCCTAAGATGTCGACGTTCAGTCTTGTCATCTCTTGTTTGACTACGTCTAGCTTGCCTTGATTTATGGATCTTACATTCCAGGTTCCTATGGAGAAAAGATCTTTACAGCATCGGACTTTCCTTTCACCACCAGATGCATTTACAGCTGAGCGTCCTTTCGGCTTTGGCCCAGTCGCTTCATTCTTTCTGGCGCTACTAGTACTAGCCCTCTGCTCTTCCCCAGTAGCATATTAGTGATAGCTTTTATATATTTTATAGCTCATAAATGGTACATAACAGTGGTGCTTATATTTAAACTATCAATTAAATACATGTTAAATTCTTTCTAGGTATGTGTGCATAAGTAGCAGATTAGAATATAAGATTAGAAGACTAGGTTTATTATATTGAATTACCACATAAATCAATTAGTTCCATTCTGAGAATTTTCTGGAAAATATATGTGTGCAAGGGAAAGAAAAAAACTTAAAACATAATCATCTGTCACCCTATTCCAATAAAATTTGAATTTTATACAAGATGGAAAGTTATCCATCCAGCAGTTCCCAAAATTAAGACAAGCCGAAGGCTTACAATATTTGTTTTGTTAGATAAATATGAATATATCCATTTTTTGTAACTTGCAGCACGCACATAGAGTCCTGGAAATTTTGGTCTGCCACAGCCAACACCAGAACTGGTGATTCCTATTAAATAATATTTGCTGGCATCTGGGAAATAGCATGCCAGAGGACCACCACTGTCTCCCTACAATGTGAAAAAGAAAGATAAGACAAATTAGGTATTGCTATTTTGAAGCATATAATAGCATATTTCCTATTAGTCTGAGTTATGTTTGCCATAACATATCAAATGAAAATAATGATCATTTGAAAATATAAATTTGGATATCCTGCAGGAGAAATATTTGTTTTTGTTGGATCACAAGATTTAAAATTAAATTACTTTAAATATACATACACTGATACCTTGTTTGGGTAATTTGCAGATTACTTATTCATAAGATGCATTTCATTTATGACATCAAGGCAGAATATATAGCAGTCTCTCCTATTTTTCCCACAACAGCCTTCTGAATTAGATTGTACAAGTACTGAGTAGAATAAAGTGGCCCAATGAGCTTCCATGGCTGAGGGCAATGTAGAACTTGGGTCTTCCTAGTGTCAGCCCAATTTCTTAGTGACTACACCACACTGAAATTGCACTATAAACTCAGCATGTTAGGGGCTTATCTACCATCAAACATTTTTGTACGCAGGTATTGAGAATCATTCTATATTTCCAAGTGATCTACTGTGAAAACAGGTGAAGTTATCTGAATCAGGAAAAAATCTGCTATTATTACTATTATTTATTAATTTTTTATGCCATGCATCTCCCTATAACGTGACTCTGGGTGACTTACAAATTATAAAACTAAATAATTAAAATATTGAAACATTAAAACCACAAATTAAGATTTTAAAAACTATACTGAAACCAGAACTAAGAAACGAATGGGACACCCTACTACTATCCCATAGCCACTGCTAAGGTCTTCAC
Organism: Protobothrops mucrosquamatus; assembly: GCF_001527695.2. Lineage (NCBI taxonomy): Eukaryota > Metazoa > Chordata > Lepidosauria > Squamata > Viperidae > Protobothrops > Protobothrops mucrosquamatus. The sequence goes on along the minus strand of NW_015386358.1, from coordinate 11,595 downwards.
TGAAAGACTGTGAAACAGTCATGATTTATTTTTCTTTATATTCATGTTCATATGCATAAATTAAAAATATGTCCTGCAACTTTCTATAAGAACTTTACCTTTCTTGTAACAACTTTTTGCTTTCACAATTTTTTTTTAAAACGAGTGATTATTTTTTCTCTTTTGTAATGTGCCTAAGGCATTATCAGTCATTTTTGTAACTACCATTATTTAATGATTTTAGAAAAAGCAAAATGTCCTTTGAATTTTACTATAAAAATTCAAATAACCATTTTATGACACAGACTGTCATCAACTATTTTTTCCTTCCCAAACTGATTGTATTCCTATTATTTGGGCATATTATTGTGCATCTACTCATTAAAAATTGATCAAGTAACAGCTGTAGAAGATAGTTTCACAATATTTTTAAAATGAAATGATCAACAATTTACCTGGCAACTATCAACATGTCCACTTTCAGAGCCAGCACAAATCATTTTCAGGGATACTGTGCCTGCATACCAATCATAGCTATTACAGATTTGCAATGGAATAATGTCAACCTGAGCTTCTTGTAATATATATTTACCTTTACCTGTAATGAAAGCATAAAATAAAGCTGGAAGATTATTTTTGTTTCTAATATAGGGATAGGGTAGGGAATCCAGTAGAAAAAACTGATGGAATTTTGAAGGTTTTTGGACTCTAAGTCAAATTTCCTACCCCATATACTTCATACTGTATCTATAGTCATTGACAATCTTTGCAAATTTTATATAACAAATCCATATTATTTGTTTGACTGCTATATTTCAGTCTATTCATTTTCATCTTTTCATTATTGCAACTTTGAGTGTCATATTAAGGTCAAATATCATTATGGAGAATTGTAAAATTTATGTTCTCTGTACAATAAGCTATCGTCTCACGTAGCATTACACCATCATGTTAAGCATAAAATTCACATTTTGAGTAATTTTTTGTTTTAGACCACAATATTGCATTTGAAATTATACTGTAGTATGTTTTCAATTTTCATTGATCATTTACTGATGGTAGTATTCCATGAATCCTGGCTACAATGTCTAATAGTAATGGACTAGCCTGCATCCTATGCTATTGGCAATATACAAATAGCATAGGATGTATGGCAGACATGCCAGTGGCCTGTCTAAGAGTAACATTGTGATGATGAAAAAATGCTGGGAATCATAATGCAACAACATCTGGAGGCTTATCACTGCCTTGAGGAATTATAAATTCTGGATTTCCAGATGTTGTAGTACTGATTCCCAGCATCTCACACTATTACCATATTGTCCAAGGCAGTGAGAGCTGTCACTTAGCAACATATAGAAGCCAGAGGTTTTGCACCTTTAAAAATCTAGATTTCCCATTTATTGCAGTAAAATATTGTTCTGTCCTGTCTATTCAGGTTTTGTCAATAATGCATGTAAGAACAAGAGAAGAAAAAATATACTACTATTACATCCAGACAAAATTGGATTTATTTGATAATAACATCACTTATATTTCTGATTTTAAAAGTTCAATATCCAGGGGAAAAAGTAATTTAAAAAAATGAATCCATTCCATTGTTTGTGGATACATATCTAGAAAGTTTGGTGAAAAGATGATTAAAAATGTACTATCACTATGGCTAGTAAGTTTTTACTGAGTACATTTACTAGCAGCCTTGATTTTATTTAATTTGTGAATAAGACTACAGCCTAAAATCACTAAAATCGTGATCTTAATATTAAAGTAATAAGAATAGATTTACCTTTTTCCTTTGTGCTTCCCCACCCGCTTATATAACATGGATTCTTAGATTTATCACTCAGAAAGAGAGCAGAGTCAGGTAAGCAAATAGGCTGGACGTAATCATTGTACTTGACAAATTGCGTCAATCTGAACAAGGCAACATCATTTTCAAAAGTTCCAAATTCATAATCAGAGTGGATTATGATATCTTTGATACGATATTCTTTAGAAAAAGGCCAATGTATGTAAAGATGATGCAAACCAACTACAGCTCTCCACTTGTCTGGTGTCCTAGGGGAAAAAATCAAAGGTCCATAAGAGTCAATATACTTGTTACATCAGAAATACTGATAACAAACAAGAGTCAAAATAATTCAGTAATTTCACTTCAGTTCAAGAATTTTCAGATTGTAATTCTGAAATCAAGGCCAATCTTCGCCAAAAGCAGTCTTATTTGTGTCATTCAAATGAAGGCAGTTGTCTTGAAAATTCTGTTCTAAATTAAGAAAAGCATTCCTATTAGAAACTGGAAGCCTTTGCAGAGTGAGGACTAATGCGAAGAACTACAGAAATAATTTTGCCTGCTAGTAAGAGGTTTCAGAATTAATACTCATCAAAGTATGTTATTGGCAAAATGTAAGCTTATGAGAGCCCAGGAAAGCTTCTTCTACAGAACTTTAATACCAGTATTGACTAATAAGCACAAAGTACCAAATCCAGCTACTTTTTCTTGAAGCTAGATGCTTTGCCCTACCCTTCTTTGCCTTTACTTCTTCCATTCTTTGGTCAAATTGTCAGGATCTTGGCTCTCGCTGCCAATCCTCAAACCTGTAATTCCCTTAATTACTTTGATTATTTTGCCACTACTATCATTCTTTCCTGCAGTTGCTTTGGTCTTCCTAGGTTCCTAGATGTTTTCCCTACTTTCCTCTCCCTGGGCTCTTCTTTCCTCCATACTTACTTTTACCACTGCTCTTCAGTCTTCCACATCTGGACACTGACTTACAAAAATCCAAAGGGAGACATATATTGGCCCCCAAGGATGCAAAAGCTGCACACAAGTAGTCTGTATTGCCTTTCCTGAAGATAGCTGATTTTGTGATCTGTAGGATTTGTTCTGAACTGAAAAAGGCTGATGATAAATTATCTCATAGGATAATTTATAGTACCATTCCCTATCCTGATTTGACAATTCAAAAGGGAATGGATTCATAAACACCTGAAACTTACCATAATTCCCCCTCGTCCCAAACATAGATGTTGAGTGATTTCTGGTTTGGAAAAGACATAAAACTCAACAATAAAATGTATTTTTAGCTGCAACAAGAAAGCATGGGCAATGTCTCTTTATGGAATTTGCCAAGTTAGCTGATAAAAGCTTTGAAGATTCCTCTTGAATGTCAGAGATTGATGCAAAACAGTAAGTAACTGGACTTGATTAACACACTTATATCAATTGCAGTTATCCTGGCATTTGTTATATATATATATTTGGTACTTGACCTACAAACACTAAAACCTACAATAAATGCTTTTTAAGGTTTTTTTGTACATATTAAGCTCAATTTGTGCATTAAAGTATCAGAATATCTCCTGCCCCTATAAGCAAAAGATATGTGGAAGAAGGAAATAGTATAGGAAGGAGATTCATAAATACATAATTGGCAATCAATGTTATTTATAATGAAAGCACTCTTACAGTTAAATCAGTCCCTTCCTTTAGGTACTTCCCACAAGTATAACGCTACACATTTCTATGACACTCTCTAATGTAATTATATATATCACACAATTTGGTACCTTTCTGTAATACATAAATAGGTTTCTCCTTCTCTTTTGATTTTTCCTCTCACTTTATTTCCATCCAGCTTGGCTATTCCTTCCCCTTACAGATTCCATATTGGGGCTGCAAAATTCCAGATTACCTTAAGGCAGCTTCCACATAGTGGTTATCATGTCTTGCAGAGGAGAAATGGTAGCCCTTCCTATCCTATCCTTACCCAATGAAACATCTCATTTTGTTTTTTGCCATTTCGGGTGGGGGGTTTACTTGTGTAGGGAGAGAATGGTTGGTATAGATAGATACAATTTTTAAAGTGGGGAATTTTCTATAGAAATGACTTATTTTACAGGAAACAATTAAAATGTTGTTTGTTGTCCTGGTTTCTATTTTTTTTCCTTTCAAATATGACAGGTATATATATACACAGGTATATATGTACTCATGTGTACCAATTAATGGGAGGAGAAAGTCTGTTTTCATTTCCTTTTCCCAAAACATTCTTTCTTTCTTTGGAGGATTGTCTGTTGCTACATAATCCAGGTTTCAAAATGTGTGTATGCGTATGTGTGTATATACACACCTTAACCAGAGCTGTGGTAGGGTACTGGTTAGAATGCAGTATTTTATTTATTTATTTATTTATTAATTGCATTTATATCCCGCCCTTCTCCTTACGGACTCAGGGTGGCTGACAATTGAATAAAATACTAACATATATACATATTATACCTAATTAAAATTTAATTAAAACGAAATATTTAAATATGTCCAATTAAAAGTAATTAAAACCCCTTTAAAATCCCTCAGGCCAGTCCCGCTAGCTGGAACAACCACGTCTTGAGGGCGCGGCGGAAGGAAGGGAGATCAGGGATCACCCTGATCTCT
>NW_015386358.1:0-7081 GCF_001527695.2 Protobothrops mucrosquamatus | reverse complement strand
CGAGGAGACCCACTCTGTGAGAGCGTACAGGTCGGTGGGGGGTAGTCTGTGGCAGGAGGCGGTCTCGAAGGTAACCAGGTCCGATGCCATGGAGCGCTTTAAAGATAATAGTCAGCACCTTGAAGCGCACCCGGAAGGCTACCGGCAGCCAATGCAGCTCGCGCAAAAGCGGCGTGACGTGGGAGCGACGAGTCCCTCCCAACACCGCCTGCGCGGCCGCATTTTGAACTAGCTGGAGCCTCCGGGTGCTCCTCAAGGGAAGCCCCACGTAGAGAGCATTGCAGTAGTCCAGGCGGGAAGTCACAAGGGCATGAGTGACCATGCGTAAGGCGTCCCGGTCCAGAAACGGCCGCAAGCTAGTATTGCAAGCAAGTATTGCAAGCTAACTCTGCTGACTGCCAGCAGTTTGATCTTCACTAGCTCAAAATTGACTCATCCTTCCGAGGTCAGTAAAATGAGGATCCAGATTGTTGGGGGCAATAGGCCGACTCTGTAAACTGCTTAGTCAGGCTGTAAAGCACTGCGAAGTGGTATATAAGTCTAAGTGCTATTGCTATATACTCATTCACCAAAAATGGACAGAAAATCATTTGGAACTGAAAAATACATACGGATAATCTCGAATGCAATGTGCTGCAGTCAGCACTGAGTTGTTACTGATTAAAACTCCTGCACATATATGACGATATGCTCTGTCACTGTAATGAATTTGAAGACTGACTTGCCATGGCCATGCCCCAGGTTCAGCATCTTGTCCACCTACAATCCGGGAGCCCATCATGGACTCATCTACTGCAGGCCTTGTTCCACATTCTAGAAATCAAAATAGTTTTAACGATAAGAAATATTTCTCTGAAAGATTAAAACATAACCAATATTCAACAATATATTAAAACTAGCTCCTGAGAATTAGAAATTACAGGTAAGACCGCAACTGAGCCCAACATTTCTCATTAAGCAAAACTTTTGAGCCCAAAAAACATTTGTTAAATGAATTTTGCCTCACTTTACAACCTATCTTGCTACAGTTAAGTGAACCATTGCAGTTGTTAAGTTAGTAACATGGTTGTTAAGTGAATCAGGCTTCCCCCTTGACTTTGCTTGTAAGGTCGCAAAAAATGATCACAGGATCCTGGGACACACCATCATAAATATGAACAAGTTGCCAAGCATCCAAATTCTGATCATGTGACCATGGTGATATTGCAATGGTTGCAAGTGTGAAAAACAGTCATGTCACTTTTTTCAGTGACATTGTTACTTTGAATGGTCACTAAATGCACTACTGTAAGTCGAGGATTACCTGTACTAGAAATTGATGGGGAAAAAAATTACCACTTTTCTTGTTCAGAGGATAGCGACATAAACATTAAAAATGGCCTTCAACAGCCTGAAATAAGGTGTCTGGTAGTATCTTTTCTAATCAACCAATTCTATTCTGTTTAGGTTTTTCCCCCACACTATCACTCTGCTTAACAACTAATTCCTACAACACCATCAAACTGCTTAGTAAAGCTGTATTACTATTATTCTCCTCATCTTTCCTATTACCTATCCTTATCTTCTTATGGCTATAACTTTGTTGTTTGTATCTTACAATTTATATTGTTTTACTTAGTATCGTAGTATGTTGTTTGCTTAGCTAGTATCCTATGACTATCATTAAGTGTTGCACCTTATGATTTATGATGAAATGTTGTATTTTGTGATTTATGATGAATGTATTTTTATGTTGTTTATGATCATGATTTGTCACTATTACCTGTATGTACACTGAGAGCTTATGCACTGGAGACAAATTCCTTGTGTGTCCAAACACACTTGGCCAATAAAGAATTCTGTTCTGTTCTGTTCTATTCTATTCTACTAAAAGGCTGCAACTCACAAAAGCTTATGACTGAAAATTAATTTTAAATTAATTTTAAATTAATTTTAATCTTAATTTTAATAAAATTAGTTAGTCAGAAACAGGTACCTTCTGATTTTTTGTTATCCAGACTAGCACATCTTTCCTCGTACAATTTTAAAAGCATCAAAAGCATGTATTAGTTAATACAATATGCATACTTCTTTTTTGCTAGATTGTTCTCAGCACCGAAAAATGTGGAATAAATACTTGATCTCAGTGAAATGGAGTTCCATATGCTTAAGGTCATGTTAAATAGGGCATGATTAACAACACATGCATGTCTTAATAGAAAATTCATGATTTATTACCCACTTTCAAAGCATTCATAGAGCTAATATGGGCTTCTTTGGTATCTCTACACTTGTCCTAAAGGTGCTTTTTCCAAAAGGCGACTGGATTTTCTCATTTTTTTTCTTTTGAAAACATTCTGCTTCTTAGCTAAGAAGCTTCTTCAGTGCACGAGAAGTGAAATATTTTTTTTAAAAAAGCAAGGAAGTCCAGTTGCTTTTTGGAAAAAGCATCTTTGGGACCACTGTGACCTGGATGATTGAGACCGTCCATAGACATACAGTATTGTATCACATTTGATTTTTTTTTTTTAATTGCATTGTTAATGCTTTATTGTTCAAGTAATTCTGTAACTCTAATACATATTCAACAATATGCAAGCGACTAAAAAACCTTCTGATCTTTGAAGCTCCCAAACACACTCCCACCCCAGTTCCCTTCCCTTCTGGGCCAGATGAAACAATGGGTTAGGAATGACCTATGATAACGAAGAGTATGTATGATGAATCTGTTCCTCTAGGTCAGGGGTAGTCAACCTTGGCTCTTTTATGACTCGTGGACTTCAACTCCCAGAATTCCTGAGCCAGCTATGCTGGCTCAGGAATTCTGGGAGTTGAAGTCCACGAGTCATAAAAGAGCCAAGGTTGACTACCCCTGCTCTAGGTCTAGTTCTGAATTTGTTTCAATTTGCCAAAGAGAGAAATAGCCGGTAATTACGGGCTCTATTTTGCGCACAAAAGGGAGGAAGAGGAGGGAGGAATCCGATACTTGTTGACAAGAGATTGCCGAAATCTCAGCAGGACGAGCAGAGCTTTTTCCTTACGGAGGTTTCAAGCTGGGGAGGGGTCGGTTAGGGCTACCCTGAGCGCCTGCACCCCCACCACGGGATCAACATGAATTAGGGCTGTAGGGAGCAGCGGTGCTTTCTGCCACTCGGTCTTTTGAGCACCGTTGAGAACAAGCTCATTCAAAGGCCATTGCCTTACGGAGCAACGAACAGGTTAAATTAAATTAAATTAAATTAAGAACAGAGCTGAGAGGGACCTTGGAGGTCTTCTAGTCCAACCCCCTGCTCAGGCAGGCAGCCTCGTTCTCACCGTCTGTGAGGGAGGCGGGGGACAGGAGCTCCAGCAGCAGAAACAGCGGCCACAAAAAAAAGAGGGGCGAACGAAAGCCCCGAATCATATTCGATCCAGGAAGCAAATGGCGCCGGGGCCGCTGGTCGGCTTCTTTTGCGGTTGTCCGTCTCGTGTGCCGCGCGGCTCTCGGAGCGAGTTTCACATGGCGCGTGCGCTCCGCGGTTTCAGCACCCGGGAGCGCTTCTCTCTCTCTCTCTCTCTCTCTCTCTCTCTCTCGTAATACAGTACTCGGGTTTTCCCTACCTTACATCTCTTGGACGCGCCCAAATCAGTAGCGATGTAAATTAAGAAAGGTGGCAGATGCGAGAGTTTATTACGCCGAGTCTTGGAACGTGCGGACGGGGATTGAAGGGATGTTGAAGTTCAAAACTTTGGGAGGAAAACAAGTTCTCTATCCAGGCTAAGAAGTTCCCTGTCTTTGCAACTAAGCATTATTTTCTTCCAAGTTCTGTTAGAGAGCAACCCACTCGTGCTCGTTGTTGGCAGTTACAGTAACTAGCTATCGGCACAAGCAATTGGAAATACCATGAGGTTCTTCTATCATAATTTGATTTTCTATACATTCAGAAACTCATTAGTGGTCCCTTCACTTATTTGCTATTGTAAATGGACAGAAAGCGTCACTGGTGGGTGCTGCAAAGATGGATTCTAAGGTTATGTTTATTTTAATCTGAGTCTAGCCAGATGAAGATAAGTTTTTAAGTGTAATTCCCAATTGGTTCTGCAGAAGTAAACAGAACTGAGTGTACTAAGAATTTAAACAAAATCTGATCTGTGGACTGTAATGTACGATGTGTAGAGTTAACTTCAGTTAAAGGGACAGGCACCAATTAAACTTGAGGCTTATGAAGGATTAGCAACGGGTAAGATCTTTCTGCAATGACCACCAGGGCTAGATGCATTTAAAAGAGTCTGTTTGTGACTCAGACATTGAATTTTAAAGAAAAAATGTGCTTCTCTAGTTGAATTTACAAGCTTTGAAGAGATGGGAAAAATAGCAAAAAGGAATTTCAAAGGCTTTACAGACACCCCCAACTTGGGAAATAGATACATATACATACATACATATAAATATAATATGAGATAAATAACAAAATATACACTTTAACATAGATTGTAATAATTTGTTTCTCAAATACACTAGGTTATGCAAGCCACAACAGGGACCTCTAGACCAGGGGTGTCAAACTGCCAGCCAGCAGGCCGCATGCATCATAGCAAAACCACTCCCACCCCATTCCCGGCAATGGCAAAAAAGTCATGATACATCGTGACACGTCACATGACGTTGTGAGTTTGACACCCCTGCTCTAGACAATATTATATGTGCCAGATCTATAATTTTGCAAAATGATTTTTTAAAAATACATGAGGGAGGAAGCCTGTATTTCCTCTGTAGGTGTATAAGAATGTAACTTCCTTTGAAGACAGATATTTTATTGACATAAAAGAATGCTTTGTAAATGAAAAAAGAGAGATGAATTCAAAAAAATCCAAAGAATCAGAAGACTCCAGAGTAGGCATGTCAAACTTGCGACGTCACGTGATGTCGTGCGACGTATCGGAGCTTTTTCGCCACTGCCGGCAATGGGGTGGGCGCGGCTCTGATATGATGAAACCGGCCCGTGGGCCGGCAGTTTGACATCCCTGCTCTAGAGAATCTTAAGAATCAGAATTAGATAGAATTAATCAGATATTTGAAACAGAACAACAGAGTTGTAAGGGATCTTGGAGGTCTTCTAATCCAACCCCCTGCTCAAGCAGGAATCCCTATACCAGTGGTGGCGAACCTTTTTGAGACAGCCAAAGGGAGTGGAGAAAAAAAACCTGATCCCATGTAAGGGGCAAGATTTTCTCAAATACTGCCATACTTTTAAAACTGTCTTTAAAGTTTACTTACTGCACGGAGCATTCTGCTCTCCCCCACACGGAGTGTTCTGCTCCCACAGCCCCAACCCTCGCATGGAGCGTCCTGCTCCCCCCGCCCCAACCCCCGCATGGAGTGTTCTCCTGCAGCCCCAACCCTGCACGAAGCATCCTCCCGCCGCCCCAACCCTTGCACGGAGCGTTCTCCCGCCGCCCCAACCCCCGCACGGAGCATCCTGCTCCTGCCGCCCCAAACCCTTGCATGGAGCGAACTTTTAGAGACCATGTGTGTTGGGGCGATGGCGCGTGCCCACAGAGAGCTTTGGCTTGCTGGACGTGGGCGTGCTTTATCACCTCTACTGCCCTGCCCCCTGCCTCACCTTGTCTTGCTTCGCCTCACCCTGCAGGACGAGCCTCCTGCCCACCGTCCCACCTGCCAGAGACCTCCTGGATCTCCCCCAACCCTGTCCGGCCCCCACAGGTGTCCGTCCCCATGAGTAACATTGAGGTGGCCACGCCCACCCAGGCCACGCCTACCCACGCTATCATGACCACCATAGCCACTCCCACTATGTGGCCACTCCCACTATGTGGCCACTCCCACTATGTAGCCACTCCCACTATGGCCACGCCCCCGGCACTCGGCAATGCGTAAGTGGGTTTCGGGTTGCAGTTTGGGCACTCGGTCTCAAAAAGGTTCGCCACCACTTCCGGTGGCTCGGCGGCTGCCGAAGGGGGTTGTTTGACAGCCTCCNGAGGTGAAGGTGAGAACTCCTCCGGAGCTCAGAGCTACTCCGCAGATCGGGACGTCTTCGCTGCTAGCGAAGCCAGACGCCGTCTCCACTTCTGATTTTTTCTGAATTAAATTGTGAGTATTTTTAACAGACGGAGCTAACTAGGAAAACCTGGACTTTCTATAAAGAACTTAAAACTTTGACTCAGAGTTTAAAGTACTCTTCTCAATGATTGAAAATCGAAAGTTACTTTTTGGAGAAAAAAAAATGGCTGTGGTTTGCCGCTTCTTTGTTCTAAAGAGACACTTTTACTTTCCTTCCGGTTGTGGATGGCTACATTGTTAAAACTGCAAAAAATCTTCAAAAATTAAGGAAAAATCTCCAAAAAATAAGAAAAATTAAAGGAAAATTTGTTTGACTTTTAACTGTTTTGGACTGTATATTAAAACTTTTTTTAAACTTAAGAATGGCTTCTAAACAAGGTGTAGCCCCTCCAGCACTTAAGTCAGCTGTTTCCTCTCCAGCAGTACAGACTACGCAACAGAGAGCTAAAACTCCTCCACCCTCCTCTCCACCTTATATTACTTTAAAGGATTTACAGGACTCTTTGATGCAGATGCAGATGTCTAAACAAATTGTACAACAAGTAAGAGTGGAGACAGAAGAGCTGCTTGCTAAAAAGAATGATGAACTGTGTGAGAATATGTCTCAAATCTTTCAGGGCTTTGCTTTTCATATGGATCGTATAGAGAACCGTGTGGAGGAAGTAGGAGAAAAAATGGAAGGGGTGGAGGAGAGAATGGAAAAAGTAGAAGAAAGTATAGAGATTGCTCAAAGTGATATTGTAATGGCACAATTTAGAGAAATGGAACATGCAATAAGAATTAGAGGCCTTCAGGAAAATGCACAGGAGAAACTGAGAGAAGAGGTAACAGCTGCAGAAAGAGACTTCCGGTGGCAGGCACCTTCGCTGGACGCAGCTGTTTGCTGCTCCCGCCTGTTTCTGCGTAAAAGCCGTTTTGACAGCCTGCATCAGCTGTCAAACGGCTTGATACCTTTCCCCTGGGCATAGGGGGAAAGGTGAGCTGCCTGAGGTAGGAGTTGAGTCCCCGAGTCGTCCCTTGTGGACGACGTAGGTGAGAACT
>NW_015386357.1:1746886-1751230 GCF_001527695.2 Protobothrops mucrosquamatus | reverse complement strand
AAGTAAATCCGGACTGGCTCTCTGGGCCAGGGGAGCCCTCTTTTATGGGATTCCCCTGGCTTGTAATCACACAATTCCATTGGCTGGCAAGACCCTGTTGCTAGTTAGCCAACCAGCAACGGGCATGAAACTGTATGCAGATGGAGAAGGGCAATCACCCTTAATGGGCGATCAATGGTGAAGGTCAATCACCCTTAATGGGCGATCAATGGTGAAGGGCAATCACCCTTAATGGGTGATCAGGATATGCATAGGGGATTAAGGGGGGGGAATACAAAGAACACAACACTTTCTGTTGAGATTCCATACCTTTCAACTTTCTTGTTTTTAGAATACCTGTTATTTTAGCCTTTTATCCTCCACTGTTGAAAGTCTGCTGAAATGAAAGCCTGCACAATTATTTTTACCTCTGAAAAGCCTAGCTAAGATTTGAAAAATGTTGAGGGAACATTTATGATAGTCTTAGACTCTGGCAATTATCCATAACAAAACTAATCTCTGTTATTCACATGCACTCTTAAAAAAAAGGTATCGTAAACATCTTATCTCCTTTATGGTGAAACAGCAAAGCAGAAGGAAGGAAAATTAGATTCTAAATTTAAAGCTCGATTCTATTGCTATAGCAACTCAAGTATCAGCAGATATTATACAGCATATCCTTTCTTTCTGCAATCCAAAAAAAACATCTTTTGGGAAACATTTAATTGTAGGATGTGATTAGGCTGAAATTAAGATTTAAGATGTGTGCTTTACATTGCTTTTTCTGCTGGCTGCACTAGAATTGTTTAGATGCTTTGACTTTTTTATTGCCAATTGCAACAGAAACTTTGTTATCAACGCTGCATCATAAAGAACATAAAACAGAGTGCCTTATTGCCTCACAACAGTGGCCAGTGATGATAAATTAGCATAGTGACAAAGATAATATGATTCGACAGCTATTTTTTTTTTTTGCAGAAGGAAAACCAATTGAAACCCTGAGGTAATTTTCACATTTATAGCATAGCTACATATGAATACAGTAATGCGATGACTTTTCCTATGAGTAACAAAATATAGATTGCTGTCAATAGCATTTCAGTTTGATAAAAGAATCTATGGCTTATGTTAAAGACAAAAACAACGGTAGTTATGCTGATCAAAGAAAACAGAAAAGTTATTCCTGCAACACTTTTATTAGATCTAATCCAAATGTGACCAAAGAGGATGCAAACTTTTCTGATTTTTCACAAAATCAGAAAAGCATACAGAAAGCAGAGTATGTGGGAAATGCTATAAAATCTAAAATCAGATCAGTTATCTCAATGATAAGTTCAAACGTATTCTGAAGGTGGAAATGATAGAATGCAATAGTTGATAAAAATACAAAAACTGATTGGCCATGATTTGTTTCCTACCATAGGTGAACTACATCAGAGTTTCCCCAACCTTTCTGGTTTTGCAGACCACCGTGGAAGGAGAGGGGATGGTTCCTTGCGAGCGGTGAGCACATGCACCTGTTGCTCACACTAATGGAACCCACGTGCTCTCGCTTGCCTGCTACTCACACAAGTGGGGAAGCATGTGCGTGTTTGACTGCCACTTCACATCCCGATTCCAAAGGGCTCAAGGCCTGGTAGAGGGCTGCAGCTTGGGGATTAGGGACCCCTGAACTATATAAGCCCTCAGCATAACACAGAAAAGATTTTTTTTAATGTTTCAATATCAGCAGACCTGTTGCCATTCCATACTTGGACTTTCAAAAGCTTTTGAGAACATTCTTCATCAAAGAACCTGAGTAAAAGTAACATACAAAGAAAACTTATATAAAATGTTTTATAGATGGCATATGACACCAGTTCGCTTAGCGAAAATGTTTAAAAATTTATCGGATACATGTTGGAAATGTAAGCAAAAAACGGGTACTTATTATCATGCCTGGTGGACATGTTCTATTGCAAAAAAATATTGGTCTAAGATTCATAGATGGTTAGAAAAGATGATGAAAATCCAGATAGAATTTAAATCAGAACTGTTCCTGTTAGGTATATTAAGACCTAATTATGGCAAAGAAAATGATTAATTAATATTACATGTATTAACAGCTGCAAGAATAGTATTCGCCCAATTTTGGAAAAATGAAAACCTACCATCAGACCAGATTATAATTTTGAAAATCCTAGATTGTGTAGAAATGGACAGATTAACGTTAGAGATGAAGGAGAAAGAAGATTCAATCTTTTATAAAACCTGGGGGAAATTTTATCAGTGGGTTGAAACACGTTAGAATAAGAAGAGATTTTAGAGCTTTATTATATTAAGTATTAAGGTTGATGATTGGAAATAGTTGTTATACTATTAACTATGTTAATTATTTAAAGGAATATTACTGTTTTATCAAATGTTAGTTGTAACTATACCGATTTATTTTTATAAATGTCTAATATTATATAAACAATAATATTCAATATGAAGACCCGGACGACAGCTTGTTCGCTGAATTACGTATTTACTGTAGTTACCCACACCCTGTCCCCTTTATCTCGATTTTCCTGTACCCGCACCGACCCCCCCTTTTCCCTACCCATATAAAATCTAATAAAATATATTTTAAAAAAATGAACCTGAGTAAGCTAAGTAGGCAGGTCATCCTGTGTGTGTTGCAATAAAGGTTTTGATAGGCTTTGGTACCTGGTTGAATAACAGAAAACAAAAGATAAGAATATATTGGCAATTTTTAAAGTGGTGGGAGCTAAAAGGTGGCATCCCGTAATGACATGTTCCAGGTCCACAAAGTTAAAAGTATTCAACTTTCTCATAAATGAATTTATAAACTGCAATCTTCAGTTACATAGGAAAAATGCAGATAACACAAATTAATCTAAGGTGAAGAAGACTCAAATGACTTTGAAGTATTCCAAGTAGTATCCAGTAATTAAATAAATGCAATTCAATGTCAATAATGCACATTATCACTAGGAGTTCATATTTTACTTTTACAATGAAGGGCTCTGAACTGTTATTGGTCAACTATTGGGTTTGATGTAGACAATTCAATGAAATTATCTGTACATATATTTTATGTGGGCTCATTAGAGTAGGAAAAGAAACAAATCAGAATACTTTGCATCCTTTTGGTCAACTCATGTTAAAAAGCAACTCTTGGGACTTTTTAGCATAGAGAAAAAAATGCTGAAAGGAGACATAATTATTATAAATTATTTCTGGTAAATAAGTCATTATCATGGAGAAGGTATTTCCCATTATCCCAACATCAGAACTAAAGGCTATCACACAGGTGTCAAACTCAATCGTGTTGCATGACATATCGACGTATCGTGACATTTTTTGCCTTTCCAGAGCCAGAGTGGGCATGGCCTGCATGTTGATGCATCCAGCCAGCAGGCCGCCAGTTTGACACCCCTGGACTATCAAATGAAATTGTCTAGTACAATGCTTAAAACAGATAGGAAGAAATATTTCTTCTCACATCTTTCTATTTATACAAATAGATTTCTTAACCTTTTTTTCATTGTCACCCTACATGTTATGGAAGCCCACTTGAAAATGCTTCTGACGAAGAGACATGTATGAGATTGAAGTTTAAAATAAGAGAAAGAGGCACAATCACATCAAAATTGATAAGAACAAAGACATGCATCATGAAGCTAAATTTCCACACTTCTTGTAAGTCGCATTAGGGAACAATCAAACCAATCAATTTGTTATTATTTATTTCCTCAACTGGTCATTTCTGTTACAGGTACAGTTCATTTCTGTTGCTTATTATAATAGTCATTTTTAAGAAATGACATCTCAAGGCAGAAGACACTCATCAAAATGCTTCAAGCACTCATAATTACAAAGACCTCTCATTTGCAACATAAGGAAAGATGGATGATGGAAGAGCAGCAGAAGATTAACAGAAGATTAATGAGAGGACATATTGAAACAGAAACCTGCCAAAAGCATTTGTGAAAACTGAATGTTCACACAGTATATTTCACTGCCAGAAATATCAGAAGCTTTTCCCAATTTGACCTTCTGAAATTTCAGAAATTCAAATGGGGCGCAGAATTGCCTCTCATCCATTATCTTTCCTTGACTTTGAGCATCAGCTGGGAAGCAAGATGGATGGTGGGAAAGGAAATCTGTGATTCATCTGGGAGAGGCAGTTTTTACTTCTTAAAAAATGTGTTGAAGCTACGTTTGGCAACTGGGATCTTCTTTGGTGTCATGAAATACCCTATAATAATGATAAAAGAGAACTGTGCTATTTTTTCTAAATTATTTCTATTTCAATCTAATAAATCTTACTGGCTCAGTTATTTAAAAAATAAGGTTGGGGGAATGTATTTTGTCTTA
>NW_015386357.1:1722225-1746678 GCF_001527695.2 Protobothrops mucrosquamatus | reverse complement strand
GATGATTTTAATATAATTTTAATTACGACACAGCTACTAATATTTGGCTTTTAATTTGGTCTTAGAGGGGTTTTTATTTTGGTATTTATTATTTTTTTTGGTATTTTATTGTTACTTGTTTTTAATATGCTGTGCACCGCCCTGAGTCCTTCGGGAGAAGGGCGGTATATAAATCTAAACAAATAAATAAATAAATAAATAAATAAACAGCAATAGCCCTTTGACTTATGTACTGCTTTATAGTGCTTTACTGGCCTATCTAAGCAGTTTACAGAGTCAGCATATTGTTCCCAACATTCTTTGTACCATTTACTGATCTTAGAAGGATGGAAGGCTGAGTCAACTTTGAGCCAGTCAGGATCGAATTGCTGGCAGTTGGTATAGTTCGCTTGCAATATTACATTCTAACCACTGTGTCACCAAGGTTCTTAACATAGCTGAATAAAACAAATATTAAAATAATAAATAATGTGTGCTAATGTTCCATATGGAACATTTTCTAATTCCCTTCAAGCTATTTCAATTTAAAGTCTTGTGACTTTGGTCTCTTGCCACTGTATAACATTTCAGATGTATATCAGCTAAATTTCATGTAAATGCAGGATCAAAAAATAATAAAGAATGAACAGTCTGAAGGCAGATACCTATGTTTCTGCATCTTTACCCCCCAAAAGAATAGTATAATAGGTACATATGCACATTCTTGTGTATTCGTGTATGTGTGTATTAAAAAGTTATCCTCATTGCTGATCAACTATGCACATAGGTAGATTCAGTAGAAGTTGTGAAAAGATTCCAAATATATTACTTGGCTTCCCAGTAGAACAAACCTTTGAAGGGCTAAATCAATGTACTCGTGTGGATTCATCTTTCTATTAGAATAGACACAGAAAAAAAACTCAGTGATTTTTTTTGACCCAAGACTCAACCCAACTTTTTCTACTAATGCTAAAACAGAACATCTTTTTTCTATACATTAGTACCGGATCAGAAAGCTCAATGAAGAGATGGATATAAGGGGCTGGGTGAAGAAAAGTGGATGAGGAAGTATAAATCTACTAATATTGCTATTATTTGTTAAATTTATATGCCACTCACCTCACAGTTCAACATACTCTGAGCAGCTTACAACTTCATAAAACATACGAATATAAAACAATTATAAATATAAAAAGAGATTAAAATTACAAAAGATTACAAAAAACTTAAAAAAACAGAAAGTTGGAGTGGAGAGATGGTGGCAATTTCTATGTTACTGCACTAGCCACCTCCACACAACAGGTTCTCTTTCAGAGCCCCATGTCAACCAGCATAGCCAAGTTTTAAGGCATTTCCTGAAGCCAGAAGAGAGACAGCGGATCTCACCTCTTGTGGCAAGTTGTTCCAAAGGGTGGGGACCTGGCAGAAAGGGTTCCTCTCCTGGACTCCACCAGCTACAATTCCTCAGCTTATGGGGTCCATAGTAGGCCTCTTCTGATGGGCCAGTCCCACTACAGAACGGACAACTCCTTAGATATCCTGGATCTATGCCACAGTGTGTCTTAAGGGTAATGAGCAAAATCTTGAATTAGACACAGAAGCAGATCTGCAGTCACTGCAGTTCAAGGCCAAAGTAGAACAAAGACCAAACAACTTTTTCTGATGGATTGAAAATCCTGATTTATTAGGAATTGAGGCTTCTGACAATAAATAAGAGAGCAGAGATTGTCTCTCTTATCCAGACAAAGTTCCTATCATTTCAACTTATTGGTTATACTTTGATGAGAACTGCATTCCGAGAGAATTCAAGAGCATCAGTTCATGCAAACTGATGTGGAAACTCTTATACCCAATCAGCAGGCAAATTTTAGCCTTTTGGAAATATGACCCTTGAACTCATTATTTATTCTTTGTTATGGATTTTAAAGATTCTCATTTTATTCAGCCACAGGCATCTCTTCCATTAATTATAAGACAAATTATATATTGGAGTAGGATATAAATGTAGTAATCTGAACTCTTCAGAAAACTCTTTTTTATTATTGCTGAAATGTTGAGTATCTCCACATAATATAATCACAAAATACTCCCAAAAATGTAAACAAAGCTAATTTCTTTCTAACCAATTCAGTGTGTGCTTGGCATGATTTACTTCGCTGAAAATGCATATTCATCTTGGCAATAGCACTGAAAACTAATTATAGCTGGCATAGTCAGCCAAAATAACACTGCACTAATAGTTCTAGCAACCTCATTTCCAAGGCTATGTAACTTATTTCAAGATCTGTAATTTTGATGATTATCTAGCTGCCTGTTCCCCATAATTCAATGTACCAAAGTCACATAGATACAGTTTTAGCCATATATTCTGTTGAAACTCACATTTACATTAGCTTCAGGCTTGCATTCCTTCTCTTCAGTTCTTGTTAACCAATGAAAATAATTTAAAAAATAGCTGCAACACATAAATTTACAAATGCATTCTGAAAAGTGAATATAATAATATTAATAAAGCTGCATACCCAGGGCTATAATTTTGGGAGATCATTTCTAATATCATTTTCCTTCCTTGTTTTTTGGGGGGGGAGAAAGAGAAGTTGTGGGGAAAGGGATGGATATTCGTAGCATGTTGTCTGATTAAGAAATCTAGAGATGTTGAAAAAACTCTTTTATATTGTTTTGGTTGGTCCTAATCAAGATATTACCCAGCTACTGAATTTATATTTTTATTCTTCCCCTGGCCCTGCTCCTTTCCAATCTTAGTTATATGTTCCTGTTTTCTATTCATATTTTTGTGGCTGTTGGTTCTCCTACATTTCCTTTCGGCCATTTCTGCCATACCCATTATATTTATATTGTAGATTCTGAGTAGTTCAGCCAGTGATAGCTAATGTCACTTTTGTCTGCCCTGCTAATTCATTCACTCAAATATTTATATGTCATCTGTTTCCATTTTGTAGCTGTAGACAATTTACAAAATCTATTAAGTTCAATGCATGATGTTCATGGAGTTCAGAGTTCATTACCATCATGTGTGAATGCTCCAACACCGGACGTTTTTAAGAAGAGACTGGACAGCCATTTGTCTGAAATGGTATAGGGTTTCCTGCCTGAGCAGGGGGTTGGACTAGATGACCTCCAAGGTCCCTTCCAACTTTATTATTATTATTATGGATCATCACACAGTCAGCCAGATGTTCAGACTGGATTTGGCATTTTGTCTACCTATCGAGTCCTTACCCAGGACCTGGGATAGGCAGATGTGGATGTTTGATGGTATTACAGATATCGTCGCAGGATGGAAGCAGTTCCTAGTAAGGCCGCCTTTTGCAATTGACTAATAGCGAATTTGTCAATGCCAATGGTGTTCAAGTGGTTCTCCAGTTGTTTTAGGATTGCACCCAAGGCACCTATTACTATTGGTACTACCTTTGCTTGCTTTTGCCACAGTCTTTCTATTTCTATTTGTAGGTCTCTGTATTTTGTTATCTTCTCCAGTTCTTTCTCGTCTATTCTGCTGTCTCCAGGCACTGCCACGTCCACTATCCAGACTTTTTTGTCTTTCTTATCGACAATTGTTAAGTCCGGGGTGTTATGTTGCAGGTGCTTGTCTGTTTGAATTATTATTATTATTATTATTATTATTATTATTATTATTATTATTATTATTATTATTATTATTATTATTATTATTATTATTATTATTATTATTATTATTATTATTATCAGGGCTTTTTTTCTCATAGAACGCCCAGAATGGAGTTCCGGCACCTTTTTTGGATGGAACCTTGTAGGGTAGGCAAGGCGGGTTGTATGACCTGTGTGAGTTCCGGCACCTTTTTTTTTTTAGAAAAAAAGCACTTATTATTATTATTATTATTATTATTATTATTATTATTATTATTATTATTATTATTATTATTATTATTATTATTATTATTATTATTAAAAGAATCCTTTAGCAAAAGAAGTATCAATATTTTCAGACTGTAATATTTTCTTTTCTTGTGAAGAAATCACATGGTTGGACCTTCTTTCTTATAAACGTCCGTGCAAATTTAAAAACAAAATATCTAAAAAGAAAAGACACAAAGTTATTGGAATAAAAAGTTCTAGTTTCTTCCTAATGAAGAGTGCAAAATATTCTTACAGAGTTTTCAACCACAGAAATTGACAGCTGTAACATAAATGATATATTCTGGGAACAAATTTGCCATCTTGACATTTGGAACTGTTTATCTGATAGCGGGCAATGTATTCAAATGAGAAAGTTCCAAGATTCAAAATAACTACTTGCATTCTTACCATTGTTTAGAATTTTCAGATTATTGTACACCTCTGATGAAGATGATAGATAGATAGATAGATAGATAGATAGATAGATAGATAGATAGATAGATAGATAGATAGATGTAATTTTTATTAAAAAATGTAAACTAGAAGATAAAAGCTAACATAAATTAATAGTAAGAAAAAAGAAAAAGAAATAAGTTGAAGAAAACATTTTAAAAAGAAAATATAAGGAAGTGGTTTCCAAAATTCTTCACAACACTTATATAAGTACAAATACCAAATACAAAGACCAAAAGAAATTACTGATGATATTGGGTTATGCAAATTAACTATTAAATGTTGGAGAAGTCAATGTTATGTGGCCTGCTTGATGGATAGAAATGTGTTTAGGGATGACAGGCAATCTGAACAGTCCTATTAAATCTCATTTCCTCTCTGAAGAGTTTTTGCATTTGCAGAATGAGGCAATCTTTAATATCCTGATCAAACATCAGAAATTGGCTGGCATCTTCTGACACTCCAGTGATAATGTACCGTAATTTTGCTGAAGTAATTGTTCCGATTCCATTGTAGAGAAACCCTTTTGCCATTTTTTTACTGCAAGAGAGAGAGAGAGAGAGAGAGACATTATTTAAGAGATGGAATATGACTAGTAATGGCCTCAGAAAATTACAGTACAGAATCATTTACCACTTTCTAAACTATCAAAAGTTTTCATCTTGGAAAGTCCCCTCAAAAGTTCGACTCTGCCATGCAAGATGGGCTGTGACATTGACATTTCAAGACAGCAAGGATAAATGGATTCATTTTGTGCCACATTTTCATTTCATTATGTTTTTACAATGACATGCCCCAAATATTCCATAATACATGGGCTTGTTATGCTAGTTAGTTTTTGTTAGAAACCCAGAAAAAAGTATGTTTATTCTACCACATTCTTTCCTCCCACATGCCCTCAAAGAATAGATGTTCTGACATAAAGCATGCGTGGCAGATTTTGAAAAGATTTTAGTTGGTTTTTGAATTGATTGTGGAAGAAGTCTAGGTGAATGCATATCAGTCCTTTTCCACAGATGGAAAACCTGTAGCATTCTAGGTTTCAGCTACATGGAGGAGCCTGTGACATGCATGAGTTCTCTCCTGATTTTACATTCACTTGCTGGGATTGGAGTCATCAGCACAAGACAGGCTGGGGAGACCCTTCCTTGTAAAAGAATTACAAATATGGCTTTAAGAATTTACTTGACTTCTTATTAGTGCATATGAACTTAAATATGACAACAGTTATCAAAATGTAATTATGATGCTTCTTTCGAAACAGAATTCATGTTAACAACTTTATCAATTCTTTGTAGAATGTTCCTATTTAAAGCAACTATCCTTCTAAAATTTCTATTCTTATTCGTAGATCTCCAATTTCTTTTTCTATTATTTGGTTTTGCACAAGGCAAAGAATTCTCTATTTATAATAAAAAAGAAATAGAATCAAGCAAACTATATAATATAAGCAAAAACATAATGGAATACTATTTTAATATGAATAAGTTGAAACAATGAACTATAGTATATTCAGAATTTAAAATATATTCAATAGTTACTGGTAACATTGGCACTGGACTACTAATTTATTAGAGCACACCAGAAACTAAAAGAATCTCAAATTTAAAACTTACAGCTTGGAACTATAAAAAAGGTAGAAATATATTCTGATCTGATCTTCTCTTCACATTCTTTATTTTAAATACATGATTAAATACAAATAATTCAAGGAATGAGGTCACAGAAGGCCTTATAGGATTAGACACTTCATTAGTTATGAGAAACTTATTTATACTGGAGATATCTTAAGGGAAAATTTCTCACCAATGTCAACCTAGTTTGAAATAAAACAAGCACAATTATTTTTGTCAGGAGGCTTTGTGTTCTCAGGAAATGATCAGACATCCACCACACAAAAGAACTTCTTATGAATAAGGAGAAAAATAACATCACAACAAACTTTTTAGTGGAGTCCTAGGTGCTCCTTGACTAAAAGATTCCACAGTTCATCCCAGCATAGCATATATTCTCTTCTATTGAAATTTTTAATATCATTTTCAACCATGCATAGCTAATATATAATATTGTATTGGGGCACTTAAACACATATTTTCACTCACCCTGTCTTCCATTATTTGCATTGGCATGCATTTCTACCTCCCTTTCCCATCTTAGAGTTAAGCAAGGAGCATCAGTGTTTTTTTTCTAAAAAAAAAAAAAAAAAAAAAGGTGCCGGAACTCACACACATCATACAACCCGCCTTGCCTACCCTACAAGGTTCCATCCAAAAAAGGTGCCAGAACTCCGTTCTGGACATTCTATGAGGGAAAAAAGCCCTGAGGAGCATTAATTACATTTGGTTGATAATCAGATGAGCAGAACGTTTCCTGGCTTGATGTGCTTCTAAACCATAATCTTTATGGTTATTTCTTTCCCTTAAGATTGAATCTCACAACATACTGATACTCCATTTCTTTTTTTCTTTTTTTTTAGAAGTGATCTAAATGCCATCCCAAATGCTTCAGCAGTCTTCTCACAAAGATATTTCTTCAATTTCTTCAACACTTAGAAGCAAGAACCTATTTTAAAGGTTTTTTAAAAACCCTGGGAACAGGATTTGTTATTTGGATTAAATGTATTTTGGAAGTCTGCAAAATTCAATTATATTTTACAAGTAATCAAGAATTACTTGTGAAATGGTACTACACCCATTTAAAATTGCATTATCTTAAGTGAAATATGTTCAGATTGTGTTTGAGAGATTTTAATAAAAAATGTAATTAATCACTATCCCTGCTGGATATGTTCATTTAATGGTTCACTGAAAGTTTTTGACAAAATTAGGAAGCTTGTACTACCTAATATTTAATCATTATCATTAATATTAATGTCAATGTGGTTTTATTGTCCATTTCACAAGACTTGTCAAATGATGCAACATAAAGAACCCATTCTGTTTTTTATCTGCCAATTTATTATCCCACAACTTTAGAAAATTAAAGCACATCTTTCTTTAAATCATCAATAATACAATTAGCTGAAAAATGAACAACCATACATTACTTTGGATTCAGCATCAAAAAAAGTGCTTCAAAGGCCTAGATGATGAGAACATGGAAACATCGTGGCTTTAAAACAGCCACATCTTTTCCCACAGCTGCAACTGGAAGCATTATAATAATGTACTATTTCTTTAAATAAAAGTTTTAAATCTAACTCTAATTCTTAGAATTTAAGATTTATACTATAACTCTATCCAGGTACCCTAATATGTTTCAAATCATTTAGGCACACTTTGAGACCACAGTCAGAGAACTGTGTTTGTCTTTATGTTTAGTTTTAAATCACAGTTCAAGAAAGATATTAGCTTTACTATATAAAGCATTCAGTTCTTAGATGTAACCAGAATCATGTAATGAAGTGCTGTCTCCTAGAGAAGATAAATATCTCCAGAAGTAGAATATCGTATATATGTAGATTCCTGGTGCAATTTAGAATTTTATGGAAAGAACCCTTATACAAGATCCAATCTGGATCAGTCCCTATGAACAGAGGTTTACTCTTCCAAGTTTTCGGAGTTCTGCTGGAACCCATCCTCAGGAACTTCTCTCTACTGGAATATGTGCTTTGGGCTATTCTATATGTCATATTTATGTGGTGCCT
This sequence comes from Protobothrops mucrosquamatus, assembly GCF_001527695.2. Classification (NCBI taxonomy): domain Eukaryota; kingdom Metazoa; phylum Chordata; class Lepidosauria; order Squamata; family Viperidae; genus Protobothrops; species Protobothrops mucrosquamatus. Next base: position 1,738,703 of record NW_015386357.1, on the reverse strand, counting down.
TATGATTCAGATGTTCATTCTGTAAAACATAAACCAAAAACAAGAGTAGGAAGAAAAAAAGTAGACAGTATTACTAATAGGGCTACCAGGTTTAGAATTCCCTAGTCTCTTATCTCAGTTATGTTCTGTCAGACTAGGAAAAAATTATCCTAGAAGATCTGAAATTGGAGATTTAGGATTTAAGTTTCCAAGAGCTGTTTTTTAACACAACACAAGTTAATTAACTGTCAGAATATGGTGAGCACAAGCATTGGGTTAATGGCACTAATTTAATTTACTAAAAGAGATTCAAGCTAAGTTACTGTGAAACCAACAGCATTTCTGCATTGTGCCCTTCAGCTGCTCCTGTCTTGCTTGAATGAAAGTTTTGCCTAACACGTTATGGACAGTACATTATATTTGTTTTTTAAAAAAACTTTCCACAACAATTTTCTTTGGGGGGAAAATATGCACAACTCTTCATAACTCTTTATATCATGCAGTTCTAATTATCTGGGGTGGATTAAACAGGGAATGCAATTATTACAATAATTTTTTAAAAAAGTTTTTTATTTATAATACAATTAAAAAAGAAAGAAAACATTGGACATGACATAACATTCCAGTTTGAACATTTCTATCAAATTATTTCTCTTAAATTCAATTATTTATCTCTATAAATATATATAAACTTTTTATACAATACTTAATACATTTTCTCTATTTGCTAACCTAAGAATATATATATTTCTATCTTATCGCTAATCTATAACCCCAACAGTCCTCTTCGATTACCACCAATGGTACTATTTATCCCAGATTTCAAAATATTCTGATCCACTTTTATCTTTCAATTCCATCGTAAGCCTGTCCATTTCAGCACAAGATAGTATTTTATGCAATATCTCTTCATCTATGGGAGTTTCTTTGTTCTTCCATTTTTGTGCAAAAGCCAGTCTAGCAGCAGTCAAGATGTGCAACATCAAATAGACTATTCCCTTGTCATATTTATCTGTGGTTATACCCAATAAAAAGAGTTCAGGTTTTAGCTCTATCTCCAACATTAATATTTCTTTCAACCATTTTCTTATCCTATTCCAATAATCACGGGCTTTAGGACATTCCCACCACATGTGATAATAGGTCCCTATTGCTATTTTACATTTCCAACATATAGGTGAAAGATTTGGGCCCATTTTGGCTAACCTCGTGGGTGGGAAATGCCATCTGTAAAACATCTTATAAAGNAAAGTGAGTTTCCTGTTTCTTTCCCACAATTCTTGCCAGATATGTAAATCAATATTAAAGCCAAAATCCCTACTCCACATTAACATAGTTTCCTTGACCTGCTCTTCAAACATTGCCTGGTCTAGAAGGTAATGATATATTCTTTTAATCATTTTGTCTTCGGTTCCTAATAATATTTTATCTAACTCTGTCGACTCTGTTTTTATATCCCAATCTTTTTTATCTTTCCTATATCTTGATTGCAATTGGAGATATGCCCACCATTCCAGTTCTATCCCTTCATCCTGAAGATTTTTCCTTGATTTCAATTCTCCTCTCTCGTCTAATATATTTTTGAATGTTATTACTTTCCCTAGTTCAATTATTACAATAATTACAATTATTAGCAAAGGAGGGAAAATGTAATTTATATTAAATCTGTTGTTTTGACTTTCATAGGACCTTAAAAATTATCAAATAATTGACTTCTGATTTGCCATCACAGCATCGCGGACGCTGGAAGACAAACTCCGTCTTTCACATCCGAATTTGTCCCACTGGAGGACCTTGGAAAGGGTCAAAAGTCGCCCTGTAGGGGTGACGAGCAAGGAGGGGACCCCTGCTTGATCATGGGAGGACGTTGGCCCTTCTGTTTGATCCAGGGAAGCCCTCCAAACCAGCAGGGGAAAGACCAGCCATAGCAAAATGGCTCGTCACTAAGCTGTGAAAGCCGAAATCAAAATCACCACCAAGCACTTTTAAAGCAACATGGATGAAACTGGGTGAGATCTGATCCTCTCTTTAAGACTTTAAGTATTTTTTCCTGTAAAAGCTGCCCAAAGTATTTTTCCCCTGTGAGGAAAGAGGGAATGGAATTTCTACCCCACCCTCTAAAAAAAGCGGCGACTAACTACCCAGGGGAAACAGAGCAAGTATAAGAACAATTTTAATCTAATTGGATGTATATGCTTTTGAAACTTGGGGACTAAAAGTGTTCCTATTCTAACTGGAGATGTTTGTTTTTATCTAAAAAAAAGAAATAAGACTTCAAAAACTATCACAAAAACTTTAGACTTAAAAAGCTTTAAACGGCGTCGATGACATCTTTTGGCGAAGTATGGTATTACAATTTGTTATTGCCTAAAAGAGACTTGGCTTGAAGCCTAGACTCTAGAAAAAACTTCTCTGACCTTGACAGTTACCACCTGTGAAAAACTCAGCAGCAAAGAAGGAACTTCTGGGCAGCATATCTGTCCTGTTTAAACTAGGAATGTAAACTTTTACTGACTTTCAGAGTTATACTTGGGGAATTGCTTTTCTATTTCTTTACATGAGAAGCATATGTTATTATAAGAGATGATGGAATACCTTGGACTATAAACTCTTACTTGACAAACAATTTCTACTATAAAGACCACCTATAACAGGTGAAATAGATGTCCCATACCTAGCTATAAAAAATGAAAAACTATTTTTAATGTTTGATTCTAAAGTCTTCAACTTAACATACTATCAAGAGAATATGGATGAAGATCAGGAAAAAATCCTTTCCATGTTGAAATCAATACACGAAACCATTCTTTCAGCTTGTGACAAAATAAGATGCAATACAAAGGAACAAGATGGCAGCTTAAATATACAAACCCAGATCTTGACTACAACCAAAGAACTAACAATGCAGAAAATAACAGGAAAAGTGGAACAACTAAACACTAAGACAGAGGACCCAATTGACCAACAGATCCAGCCAGTGGAAAAATCAGAAAAGGAGTGACAACATTGAAAATGGAAAAGACTTTTTACAAAAATCAGAAGAAATTTGAGGAAAAGGAAGAAGAACAGCTTGAATGGAAGATAAAGCTATCAGGACAATTGTGGGAAATTGGAGTAATAAGGAGGCGATCTAATGAATCCAAATGGGATAGTTCTTCCAAAAAAAACTTCAACCAAATGATCTTTCTTAGTTCAAATAATATATATATAATAATTGAGGGAGAACTATTTGATGATTCAAAAACACTCTGGCAAAGAAAGAAAGCCAGAGTAAGGCTGAAGAAAATAATGCTTTTGATTTATTAGAGGGGATATCATATTACTAACTAGACGAGGGTTGAATATAGTGGAAAATAGATATTTTTTAGAAAAAAATAATAATATTCAATTATAATTGAATAGGTAAGATGTGTAACAAGCCTAATAGACTTTGATATGAAAAGGGAAAAAGAGAGAAGTTGAGATAAGGGAAATTTTGGTCACCTAATATAAAATATTTGGAAATCAGTTGAAAATAAGAATTCTGTTTGCCTAATATGAGATAATAGATACTACTGGAAAAGGAGAAGGAGTATTTGAGCTTTTAAAAATTAGAAGTAAATGAAAAAATTATGTATATTACTTTCAAACAAACTTTCAAAGATGGGCAAGCAGGCCTCTTGGAGATTCATAGTGTCATAAGAATAATTTGGGATTTTTATAGAGGGAGCTTGTCTGGGATATATTGTGCTGATTCTAGGGTGACACTTGAGGCGCATGTATGTGTATATGTAGGTATGTTTATTGTGAACATGCAGTTCCTCTGGAAGACATAATTTAATTAACTCTGTGTTTGCAGATTTTATCCTTTTAATATGTGGATTAGGTCTGGATAACTTATTTTGGGGGTTGAAGAAGTTTGCTAATTTGATTAACCTGGAGACACTGATTCTCAGACTCCTGTGGATTCTGTTAATATTTTAAGGGAAGATGGAAACAGTATAAAGGATAAATATATATTTGGATATAAAACTTCTTGCAATAATAAACTTGGACAGAGACATTTTTAGACAAATGGTTAAAACTTTTCTAGAAACTGAAGCTAATCTCACAGGTCACTTATATGTTGACATTTGAAAACAGCTTGAAACATTTCAGTAAAGCGCATGCAGCAGAATTGTCAGCAGCCGTTGCTCATTGGCCTACTTTTTTGACTGAACAAGTGGAAACACCATAGAAGAATTCCCCAAGAAATACAAACTCCCATGATTTCTTGCATTGATGTGGTAAAGTAGTTTTGTCTTTGATTTCACAAGCAAGGGACTTCAAAACTTTTTAAAGCCGAGTATATTTTGGGGTAGCTTTGATTATCTGACAATGATTCCTGAGGATGTCGTCTATTCCATCCCTTTAAAGTCTTCTTTCTGAGTACATCATCTTTCATTCAACTCTATTATCTCTTTAATGCAAATAGACCTTCTCAAGTAGAAAGTCAAGGAAGTGGCCTCCTTCCATTTCTCCCTCTTGTATTTTCCTGATGTGATTTATTTCCTTACTGAATTATGAATCACACTGCTTAAAACCAGCTCATTAGTCAGTCTAAAAGGTGACCCTGGCCTATTTGAATATAATAAGGGAAAAATAATGGAAAGCTCCCAGCTCTCAGCAAAGATAAGAGATACAAAAATATTCCCAATGATTATTATTGTTTAAAAATATGGAGAAGACAGAGATTACAGTTTCAAAGACACATGGAAAGGGGATACAGATGGGAAAAGGATTTTGTCTTCTGTTTTTGCCTCTAAAGCAAAATAAAATAATTGCTGACCATTTTCTTTTGGAGGTCTAAAAGATAAGCTGAGTGCAGGAAAAAAAATATGGGTTGGCATAATGCAGCCTTATAAGGTCTGTCATAAGCTATGGATGTGATATTTTCCTAAGAGTAAGGGAATATAATGGGAATGTAATAGGAAACATACCAGAACTATTACATCGTCACAGCTACAGTCTTCAACATTAAGCAAAAAAAGCCCTATTAGAGTTAGTAGATTTATTTCTGAAAAAGGCAAGCATAGAATTGTTTACCAAAAGTGCTACTTGTAAATAGTTCCTTGCTTTAACCAGAGTAGCATATTTGGCCTACAAAATTCCACATGGCCATTAGTTGGGAGCAATCTGCTGGAGTACTCTGTATCATTCTGTTTTACCAAATAGTTATTCAGCCCCAAAATGGTAGACCTAGTTTTAATAATGAGGTAAAAATAGTGTTGTTTCAGCAAAAGAAAAAATTCTGTATGCATCCAAAGAAGAGAACTATCTTATACAAAAGCAAATTTTTAGTTTTTATTGAATACTGTAGTCAATAATGACAAGGTGATTTTGATCTGAGCTTTTCCAGTCCTTTGTTGGGATGCTCGGATTGAATCTGAGATTCTCTACATGCAAAGTACATTTCTGCAACTGAGCCAAGTTCCTTTTTTATAGTTGCTTTTACACTGGAACATCAGTTCTTTATGCGTATTGCCAGTGGCCAGCTTAATTATTGTACTGTGGGTTCTCACACTTTAGTCTTCCTAACTTTCAGCTATCTCCTGGAGAAGAGACAATTCTGAAAGAGCAGAGACTGAAACATTGGTTGGAGGCAATGAGGCATGCAGCAAACACAGGCTTGTAGACTCCCATCTAATTATTAGTGAAAATAGGACCATCAAAGTCAATGTTACAAAAACGTTGTTATATGACTGCAGAGATTTTTTTTAAAAAAAAGATTTGCAGGCTTTTAAGGGATGTTATTCACCTCTTTGGCCCTGAAGTACTTGTTTAAAAAGAGAGAAAAAGAAACAAAATGTAACAAGAAGGAGAATGGAATGTAATTCTCATGACCTAAGTTACCCTGTCCAATATCTGAAATGAGGTTGTAGTGCCTTTTATTTACTTTAAAAGAAAGAAAATGAACAATCATGATCACAATAACATTTTCGCCCAACCAATAAAGTTCTGAACTGTCCTCTTCTGGCACACGCACACATACACACACACACACACAGAGAGAGAGAGAGAGAGAGAGAGAGAGACAGACAGACAGACAGACAGACAGACAGACAGACAGACAGACAGACAGACAGACAGGTGTCTATTTGTATTTTCCCAGACAAAATGTTGGGGCTTGAAAAGTGAATAATGGCATTTGGCCCTCAGCTCTGAAATCATTCATACCATCTCCTCCAGTTTTCCAAGTGGGAATTCACAATCAAGAAAGGTCTCCTTTAGTTTGTAACTTTGATTCTTTGTCTTTCTTTACTTGACCTCTTCCTCTTCCAGGGTTAATCATATAAGTCTCTTCATTTCATTTCAGCAGAGTCTTTTCATTTCACACATTCTTGGTCCTGGGTTAATATCCCATAAAAGTGTCTGTCATCATTTTGTGTGTTTTGAGCTCATGCCTTGAATTCATGCTTTGTCAATTTAATTTAATTTATTTCATGAATGTTGGATTTTTCTCCAGAGTGTGTAACTACAAAGGTGCATGTAATGTACATTTTTTTAAAAAAAAATATTTATTTCAGCCAATAAGCCATAATAAATATACCGAATAATAGTATAAATCCAGCTGAATGCATGCAATTTTTAATGAGCATGCTGTTGCTGTGTCTACTTTTCCTCATTTGTCATTTAGTTTCAGAACTATTTATTCTTGAATAATGGAAAACTATTTGAATTACTGTATAATTTGTTGTGATGACTATAAAAAAGGACCAAGTATATAGGCTCTGTTGTACAGGTTACAGATCTTTTTGGAATCATCATTTTCACCCAAAGTCTCAGTTTCTCAGAATCAATTGCAACTCTATCTGAATAGAGTAATCCATATTAACTTTTACTGAACTTTCACTTTAAAAGCCATCATAGATCTCGCAAAACACAAAAATGAACTCTTATAATCTTGTGGATTATTTTATATGCACTTTAAATAATATGCACTGTTTTTGTTCTTTTGGCTTTTGAAGTTGCTTTTTTTTCTTTGTTTAATTGATTTATATGGCTGCCTAATTTGCAAATTATGTCTCTGGGCATCTAATTTAGAATTAAAACCAAAAGCATAAAGCAATAAGAGAAAAACAACATAAAGGAAAATATAATATACTTGAGAAAAGTCCACAATTGTGGACTCTTGAACTGCTACACAGATTCTCATGCAATTCTTCTGATTCCTCCCTCTTCACCCTAGATGATGATATTCCTTATTATTATGGTTGTTCACACAGTCAGTATTTTGTCTGATTCATATGATGAGACCTGTCCAGTATGGTTGAACCTCTGGCATAGCTGTCATCTTCCTCAGAGCACACAAGGCCCACAGCCATGTCAAGGTTATCATTAGAGAATTTTTGTCCCCTCCTTCATACGGTAGAAATTCAATACCTCCCAATTTCAAAACAAAATAATAATAATAATAATAACAACAACAACAACAAAAATTTTATTGTCACTTTGAAAGTACACCAATCGGCATACATCGAAATGAAATTTCATTGCATACAGCTCTCAAAGGGTCACCACCTCCGATATATACTACTTGTTTGTGGCCAGCTCAAGTTACAGATCTTCCATTTTAGTCTCTAGGGAGCGAACGATGGCAAACAAGACAGATGGAAATGGAGCTCCATGTGGATTATCCCTCAAATTAGAAAAGAAAACAGAATTAGTGAAGAAAAAAATCCTCAATTCCAACATCTCTTTTACATCTTTCAGCAACAGATTGTGTATATTTCAAAAACTTACCCTTGCTTGTTAGTATCTTATTTATGCTCTGTGAAAGATTAATTACAATGAGACATTGATATGAACAAGATAAAGAAGAGAAAGACTCATTCTTCCATATTTATGCAAATATGATGAATTTAAAAGTTGTGTGATGATTTAGAAATGCTTTTTGATTTAATTCTCCCAAGTCTGCAATGTCTTTTTTCTTGCTGCATATAAGGAAGAGGAAAAAAATGCATTCATAACTCTGCTCTTCTGACAATTTCTTCCAGAAAAAGCCTGCACTGATATACAAACTAGGCTTAGACCTTATAAACTTTTAGTATTGCAGTAGGTAAACATTTGATATTTCTCTGCATTTATTTACATTATGGAACTTCATATAAAATGACAACTAAGAAAACAGGAATGTGAATACAGTAACTAGAAAGCCACCCTGGACAATTTGTCAAAACTGATGAATGCAATGTCTATATCTCAACTAAGTGGTTCATAGTTTTGTGTCCCTGAATCAATTAAGAAATAATTTGACTTTTTACAACCTCACTTATCACCATTTTTCATTCTTGCAAAGCTAACGAGTGATAGTTTTTTGGAGTTGACACTTTATGATTACTTATAAGCAGCCACAATTTCAGACAACTATAAGGAGAGATTAATTTACCCAGTGTTCAAGCCATGAAAGGACTCAGAAGCCTGAAACAAAACAAGAAGAAATCTAATCAAGATGTATTGTAATACTGCAGAAAATCCATCCAGCAAATTTATTTGCTAGTGACTGGACTGCAGACTAAACTAAATGAACATGTAGAAAATAGATTTTCATTAGACTTGCAACCTGAATAATAACAATAATAATAATGGTCAGATAGCAATAATGGTCTACTGAAGGGTGTCCTGGGCAATCTAATGATCTCCAGCTATTTTGGACTATAACTCCCATAATTTTTGATTATTGATCAATCTATCAAAGGGTTACAACAGCTTTGGTCCCAAAGATTTAGACCACATCAGGCTACTTACTCTGATTATACGAATACTGAAGTAATTTGTATATGCTTCATGAATGAAATTTTTTTGCTTCCAGAATTCTGGAGTGGCATGTTCAGCATTTATACTGAATACCTGAATTAGCTTCATGACTCAGAAATACATTTGTAATTTCCAGGGTTTGCTTTTTTCTTGATTAAGTTGGTTGATTAAGTTGGTTGATTAAGTTGATTAAGTTAATTAAGTTAATTAACCTGGAACTAAGGATACATTTTCTGACAGTGAGAACAATTAACCAATGGAACAGTTTGCCTTCCAGAGCTGTGGGTGCACAATCAAAAAAGGATTGGATAACCATTTGTCTGGGATTATATAAGGTCTCCTGCCATGGGCAGAGATTTGGATGATAGAATTCATCCCTCCAGCCCTATGATTCTGTGAAGTGCATTCTTCCTGATTAATTCAATTAGGATATAAGTCATAAAGTACACTGGAGTTGCCATATTCCTAAATCTGTGCCTAGTCTTACATCCAAAGCAAACTGGACATTTTTACATCTAGGAGTGTGAGCCATATCATATATAATGCAATTAGACTCCATTACATTAATATGAACTTCAAAATATTAACATGAACACTTTTTAATTCTTAATTGCTCACAGGTTTTTTGAGGTTCACTTTAAGGAAAAGATGACGAATGAAATTTATGACCACCCATCTTTTAAAAGAGATTAATAGGAAACACCACTATTATATTCAGAATTCCTTCTATCACCCCTTTTTGCATTTTGCATCTAGGAATAAGCTAATGTGCCTCAGAAAAAACATGCTAGCTCTGCGTCCTGATTCATCCTCATTATAACTTATATCTTGGGACTCAATATCATAAAGACTTCAATCTGACTCCTATTTTCTAGATTTCTACATAGGTTGAAATATGTTGACTAGATTTCCCACCACTCTGAATTTTCTAGTGCGCTTCTGTGCTCAGAAAGTACATAAATTGCACACCAAAAGCAATATTCAAAATAAAACAATTTAGAAATATATACATTTATTTTTCGCATTTGAAGTCCTATTTTCATCTAATGAGCCCAAGGAAACCTATGTGTTTTAGATATTCCAATATTGTTATCAGGATCATTTTAAATAAAATGTGATTACCTGGTAGAAATTTTATCCTGTTGCAACAGTCTTCTGACACTTTATATCTAATAAGAGTCCATTTTATAATACTGTATTCCAGATACAACTCCCAGCAGTTTACAGCGAAACAATGAAACATAAAGACAATAAAACAACTAAAATTAAATTAAATAACCACCCACTGGTACCCCATCACAATGGTGACAATTACAATTATGTGTTGAAGGCTCTGTGGGATAAATTGCATTATTTCTTTCATCCTGATAGGGAAAACATTCCCTCAAAAACAGCCCAAATTTTAGTGTCTCAAACACAGCAGAGATCCACATTTATTGAACTTGAAATTCATTTATGTATATTTGCAGACACCGTTAATGTAATTTCATATCCTCAGGTAAAAATATATGACCTTAAAATAATGCATAGTTATTAAATTAAGTGGCTGCTCTTTGCACTTTTAAAGGTCTGGAGGAACTTTCTTTTCAAAATTAATGGTTTCTTTTTACACCACTGGCTACCATGACCAAGTAGGCATCCAGTTTCTGTGAATCATTACCTAGTTGAGGTATCATTTTTTATCACAGAAATGTCTTGAAAGAAATATTCCAAGGAAAGGATTTTAAACTATAAATGTCAAAAGACAAACTGAAAATGGCGAAAATTAAAAAGTGAAACAGAAATAAGACAATTAAATAAGATCGTTCTCAAACTGTAGCAATGACCCATCAGAGAATCACATATAGCCATAATATTTTTTTAAAAAAAACCTGATCAGGATTTGCAGCAAAGCAAGAACGCTACCAAAACTCACTCCAGAAATTTGCAGTGGGCAGTTGTGGTACCATAAAGTTTGAGAACATGTTGATATATAGATTAAAATGGAATTATTAAAAGAATATGGTATTTTTTTTTATTCCTTGCCCACTCCTAACCCTTATAAAATTGTTAGATTTTTTTTTTCATTAAGTGAGGCTTGCACCCAGTCATTTGTCATTTTAGAGTGTCCTGGTGCCACCAAATATGATCATTGCTGGATGGCTGAGAAGGGTGGGGAACTATTACAAACATGTTATGCAAAATAGGTCTTTCATACAAAAGCAAATGTTCCTATAAGCATTGTTCCAGGTAATTGCTTTTCCTTAACACTATCACAGAGTCCAGCTTAAAGACCTACTCTGTCTTGTTTCCAATTGTTTAAGCTGCAGGAGTCACAAATTTGCATCTTCTAGATTCATCTTGTGTGTCCTGTACGTCACACTGGTGTTATCACAATCAAGACCTATTAAGTCTCCACTAGTATGACTGGCAAGGGGTACAATATTAGCAGATCTTTTTGTTCTACCCTCCTTCACATTGGGAGGTGTGCCTTGAAGACAAGTTCGTCAAGCTTGGCTAAGAGACACTGCCACCTGTGGCATTTTCTACTAATACTCTCCTTTCCCACTATTCTTTCATGCCCAAAATATAATTTATGTAGAATTCAAGAAGGACTTGACCTTGCATTCACTCACCTTGCCATTTCCCCTCAACTTCAGCTGTGACAGGTAAAAAAGAGCTGCCAATGAAGAGTTTAGAAGTGATGGGCAAGAGACACATGGTAACACCTCCTTTCCCCGAACCTTTCCTCCCTCCCAGCAGCTTCCCTCCATCTGCTCCAGCTAGAGAAGCATCTAGAGACATCTCAGAAACTTGTGCATAACCAAATGGAGAGTACAACTTTCACATCTATTGCTTCAGCTTACAGAACAAGCAGCTGATGCTCTTTCATGCAGACTGGAATATTTTGTTCCATATGACCTGCTTCTGATTTCTATCCTGTGGCCAGAAGAATTTGTGCATCACAGCAGCAGAATTTTATGCTTGGGTCTGCTAAGTGACTTGGAGCATATCCCTTTATTTAATGTTCCCCTTTCTCTTGGCAATGGAGAGAATTGCACCACCATGGCTATTTATACATTCCTTATTCATTTAATAAAGAGGTTTTACAAGTCTGATATGTCAGGGGCAACTGGACACTTTGGAGTATTTAAGACTATTTACCTTCATTTCAAGGACTGAACAGATGTCAAGAGCTATGTAACTTCTTGTCACACCTGCTGCCACTAAATTGTTTCTGTTATTATCTAGTCAGTTGGTTGTATCCTCATTTCCTAATCCCCTACCTCAAAGCGAGTCTCAGGATATGTAGCCTTGAATTTGATCACTGATCTACCATTCCTCAAGGCCATAAATGCTACACCAATTGTCACTGATCGTTCTTGAAGATGGCTCAGTTCTTCCTTCCTAAGTGCTTCCATTGCATCTAGGGACTGCTCATTTAGTTATCTTTTTTCCCTAGGACTAAGGAATATCCAAAGATCTCTTCTTCATAGAGGTGACTAATTCATAGCTTGCTCTTCAAATGGTCTTTTTAAAAATTTAAATGTTGAACTCTGTTCCTCCTCAGCATGTCTGGGGAGTCTTATAGTGAAACAGAGTTAATATATGCTACCTTGGGATCTTGCAGTGCGAATTGCCAGCCAAATAACTGTCCAACCTATTGTCTGTATGAGTTCATATATAACAATTCAGTTTATGTAGCTAATCAATATGTAATCATTTCAGGCATTGTGTGGATATCATCATGACTATGACCAGATTCAGTGCCACCCTTTAAATCACTGAGTTTCTCAAGTAACAGCTAAATTCCTACAGACGAGCTTCCTATCAATGTACTGCTATTTGTTATTGCTAGGAAGATTCTCCAACTTCTAAACCTTGCTCCTTACCTAGTTCCTCTTCTCCAAAAACCATAACAAGAACTTGGATGTTGAATGTATTGGACTATTCCTTGCATCAGCACAGTTCAACAATAGGCTCAAGCCAGGATAAAATGTCAAAAATAATTGTATTGAGTCATGGAGAAAGGACTATACACCAACGGCTATTCCTTCTTTCAATCAGAACCCCCAAAATAGCAATGGGATCATCTCATTTGACAAGTATCTCAGAACTATCTTCATCCTTCAGCATCCTCCAACATCATTTCATATATTCTAATAACAATGACTATTCCCTTGATAGCCCAAGTTTCTACATTTTAGACATCTTCTTCTAAGAGCCCAGCACACTATGGTTTGTGGGTATTTTTCCAATCATATAGCCTTCCTTTCTTACTTTCATGAGAATAACAATATTTTGCCATTTTATAGCCTGAGGAATTCAGGTACATATCACAAATAGCACTGGATTGTTTCATCCAGTGCCATATTTCAAACAATGCAATACATTTATCCCTGGAGGGCTTACTGTGTTCTTGTCTTTAAAAAAAACTTCACCCTCCCCCCTCCAGCATATGCTAAAAGTACCACAGCCAGAACCATTATTTTCTGTTTCACTAAGGATATTTTGTAGGCAGATTTCATTCCTTTTTTACATGAGCAAAAGTCAAGAGGCAACATCATTTTAGTGGTACAATATTCTGTTCTGTCCCAGTGATCATTTTTGTAAGCAATACATTATGTGTCAAACGTAGCACAGATTATTCACAGCACCTCTAGTTACCTCATAAAATCAAAACATTAAGCATATTGCTATTTCATTATCCTTCCAAATGAATGAATAAATAAATAAACAAATAAATTAGCAAGCGTCACGCCCTTTGCCCAACAGACGATTGAATTAGGAAAGAAAATGCCTCATTAGGGAGTTTTTCTCACACATTCACACAGAGCGGGGGAACTGTCATACGTCCATAGTTGCCTGTCATATAAATAATGAATATACAATTCTTCCGAGTTCCCTGTCTGTTGTAAAATATGATCTTAGCTAACAGACTATTTGGAATAACTGACACCAAGTTCTATAATATATGAATTCATCATTTTTACCAAAGGCTAATAGATTATGGGAAAATCTGCATGAATGTTGAAGCTCCTGAAATCTCTCATAAGGAAAGAGGCCTGTCACAAATGTGCATCCTTTTAGTTTTTCCTTTTTCTAGAAAAACAAGGCAACCAAACCAAACAAGGGAAGGAAGGGTATATTTTTAGTTTGAATCACTGAAATATTCTGTCATAAAGAGCTTTCCCAACAAAATCCATGTATTCAGGAAGACGTAACAGCATGGATAGTAATTGCAGAGCCTTGCTAAGGTAAATGACCTTCAGACAGTGACATTGGATCAATGATGCTTTTGAACTTTGGTGTTGGAGAAGACTCCAAAGCACACAGTGGACAGCCAAGAAAACAAATGCATCCTAGAACAAATCAAGCCAGAGTTCTCACTAAAGACACAAATGGCCAGCTCAAATTATCCTACTTTGGACACATTATGTTGAAATCCTAGCTATCTGGAAAGCTGGGAAAGGTGGAAGAAAGGTGGAATAAAAATGGAAGAAGAAGATGACAAGATGGATAGGTTCAATTAAAGGGGAAACAAGTGTAGCATTGGAAGAGCTAGAGGATCAGTTTAAATCAACATAGAGTTCTGGAAAAGCAAACTTTCAAAGATCCATGCGGTTCCATCTTTTCTCTTGTTTTAAAGACCTGACTTTGCTCCCAGCCAGTGGAGTTATTGAGCCTCTAATAATTTTGTTAGGGGTGTTTTTTGGTGTTGTTTATTTTTCAGACATATGTGGTTCTTTTATCTATATTATTGTTTCTTGTAATAAAGCAAGCAAACAAGCAAATAAACATAGTTAATATTTTATTATTATTGCCTGGTTGGAATAGATAAAGAAGTGCAAAAGTACTTTACAGATCAATAAACAATATAATTTCATTTTTTTGACTGAAAGTTATCTCCTTTTTTCCATTTTCTATTATGCATTCTATTATGTTTCCATTAAGCATTCTATTACAAATATATTCTGTACTCTTTATAGAATAGCTTGAGGCTTTCAGTTAAATAAGAATAGCTTAATTTATTAACAATTATTAAAATATATAAAAGGCTTAATTCTGGGGGGGGGTTCTTGTTTTTTTCTTGGATCTTTCTTGACATATAAGAAATTGGCTCCCTGTTTTTCTCTCCAATGTTGTGATCTCATTGCTTTACAGCTGGGGTCTCTCCATATATGAGTTTATGAAAGTTGATTTTTTTGTAGTTCAGCATACTGTAAGAAGCCTTTTTTTCCACATGTTGTGTGAACAATATTGCATCCATTGAATTGTTTGGCCACAACAACTGTAATTTTTATGTTGTTTGGGAGATAGGGGTATTGTGTAAACCCAGAATACATTTCCTTAAAACTATCTATTAGAGTCAAGTAGAATATAAGAATCTATATACAGATTGAAACCCTATCAAGCCATGAGTCTTTTGAAGAGATAATACAATATGGCAGAATTAAAGAATAATAGAGTTGGAAGAGACCTTGGAGGTCTTCGAGTCCAACCCTCTGCTCAGGCAAGAAACCATTTCAGACAAATGGTTGTCCAATCTCTTGTTAAAATCCTCCAGTGTTGGAGCATATTGACATATCAGTAGCCTATGAATGTAAGGTTTGACCCAAAATTTGAGGATTTTTTTCTCTTGTATATCTCTCTTATATATGAAATCATTGTTCCTAACTTTGTAACTTTTTTCATAACTTTTTCTTCTTCCAAGGTACTGTTCTTCTTGCCACATTGCCATCCTCAGCATATTCAGAACGAAGTGATGGTGCTGAATTCCTGTATAAATAGAATTACAGATAACAGACTCACAGTCCAAAGGAAAAAATTAATCATTTCTTTGAAATAATTCACAAAGTGGCAGCTATCATTCTTATCCAGAGACTACAATTTGAGCCAAAACATTTCACATGCAAT
Source organism: Protobothrops mucrosquamatus (assembly GCF_001527695.2). Classification (NCBI taxonomy): domain Eukaryota; kingdom Metazoa; phylum Chordata; class Lepidosauria; order Squamata; family Viperidae; genus Protobothrops; species Protobothrops mucrosquamatus. The sequence continues at coordinate 1,723,052 of NW_015386357.1, read as the reverse complement.
AAGGAAAAGATAGCATAGAAATCAATGCATACGTGTCAAGCTTGTAACTGACTTGTGCACAAATACAGTGGGTGATTTGCATTTTTGCAAATAATAGCTATTCAGCATTTCATTACTGTCAAGTCTTTGCGCTTAGTAAAGATAGAAGCACAAGACTCAGAAATTATTATTATAGCAGATTGCACAGTCAACCAGATGTTTAGTCTTAATTTGGCATTTTGATCACCTATTGAGTCCTTCTCAAGGACCTGAGAAAGGCAGATGTTGTTGTTTGATGGTGTTAAAAGTACCAGCACAGGATGTAAGCTATTCCAACTAAAGCTGCCTTTTGCAATTGTTGGGTTATATCAATACCAATGGCTTTCAACTGGTGCCATAAGTTTTGAGATTGTACCCTATTATTATTATTTCTCCCAAACCAATCTGGTAATGAACAAAAAGATAAAATACAATAGAAGTCCTGGATGAAATTATAAAACAAAAAAAACACACTATCAAAACTAGAATGTATTAAAATTGCCCCAACAAGACAACTTACTTCTAGACGTATCCTGCATGATTAGATTGTTTTCTGGATCCAAGCAATGCAGGAGAAGGAATCCAACTGCAATATGGCGGCTCTACACTATCACATAGGGCTTCAGATTCATTTGTAGGACCACAACACGGATATCCCAGGTCGTATGAGTGTTCAGATCAGAAGGTTGTAGGAGGTAGGTTTTTAATTATTGCCAAACTTTTCAACAATTCACAGAGAGCCAGTTCATAGCCAGTGTGGCTCTTTCAAGATTGTGGCCACTTGATCGCAGATATTTTTTGTTAGATCG